>NW_024427345.1:991362-1084532 GCF_017639655.2 Falco naumanni | reverse complement strand
ACAGCTCCCCCCGAGCCACCGTTCTTCATCCTGATCCAAGAAACACACAAAGAACAATTCAGGTGGAGTTACCGTAAAGAGATTTATTGCATACGGGGAAGCACATGTGATTTGATACCAAAGCATGAATCACAGCGGGACAGCCTAGATGTATTTACATTTCTACCCTATGCACATGAATATTGCAAGGAGAATACAAAGTCACAGAGGTGAAGGCTTTCGGCATGTAGGTTTGGTGGGGCTTTGTGAGTTACAGGGTGGGGAAGCTGTAAATTTGTGGGTGCACAGGGAATAAAAGGGGTGATTGTGAGTGTGAGGCTGGTCTGTATTTATGCTGCAGGAATTCTCCTTTCTTATAGTTAAGAGGAAAATGTTGGGATTTAACAGTTGCTGTGATGGAGAGTCCATCACAGGGGCTGGTTGCACACGTTGATGGAGACCTTTTCTCTGGTCCTACCTCAGTATCCTAAGTCCATGCAAAACCCAGCAGCAGGAGCTGACACTGTTGTGGGCTCTGCCACGCTGACCCCATCGCCTCGCTGCCCAGCTCTTCTTCAAGATGAGTGTGGGTTTTCTCCATGGTCCATGCTGAATTGGACGCCCAACAGTGGTCTTTGCCACCAGCTTGTCCCCATCAGTCATTCTCCATCTCACCATGGGGGGACCACAGGGGCTGAGTGCCTTGTCAGGGGAATAGTTTGGGGGTCTCCAGCTCAAAAAAAGGGGTGTGAGAGAAAGAAAAAGGCTCAGGGTATGCATCATATCACCAGAGCCAAGAGCATCCATCCCAGCCACATTGCATGGGAGGAAGGAGGTTGCACCATTGCCTCTTGGCTGATTTTTGGGTCCGTTCTGCCAAGAAATGGTCCATCACTGCATGGAAACAGTCAAACTATGGCTGTGACCTAGCATGGATGTTTTTGTTCTCCATCTGGATTTCATGGAAAGACTCATCCCCCACTTGTGATGAATGAACTTTTAATGGAGAAAAATAGATCGTCCCATTTAAGTGACATGTTTAAGTGAAGCTGATGACTTAAACAACTTAAAGTCCATTAAACAAAAGGGGAATCTGGATCTTAGTGTCTCATTCATTCTGAGAAGCGCCTGGCCTGGGGTAAACATGACATTAAGTAGCCATCTGAGCATTGCTAAAACATACATTTGCCTTTGTAATAAAATGTTTTTAAGATATAGTAATGGTTACCTGGAGAGCGGTTCATGTTAAAATCCCTCTGCTGAGACACTTCAGTAGCTGCCCATCAGCTAATGGAAACAAGACATTCAGATGTGAAGACACCAGGGAAATTTTGGCCTTATTTAGAGAGCTGTGCCAGCTCCATGCCTCTTCCAAACCCCAGACCTTCCTCTTTCCTGGGTGGGTGAGATGGAGCGGTGGTGGGTGGCTGGAAAGCAAAGCCAATTACCCCATAGGAAAGAGTTGATCAGAGATGTTTAGCAGACCTCTGTGTCCAGCAAGGGCTTTGCTTCTCTGTCACTGGCAAGAGAAAGGAGAGAAGATAGACTGGTGATCGCTGGGTTTCCATCAACCACACCTGAAGATGCTTCTTCAAAGTTAACAGAGATGCTGAGTTAGATCAGGTTAACACAATGTTCATAACTCCTCTCAGGTTCAGGACTTTGGGGCTTCACGACAAGCGGTCAGGAGCCTTGTGATAAAGGCACCAGGTCGTGCCTAGGCACAGGACAGAAGCCTCAGTTTTCCCTGAAAAGATAAAGTTTCTCCTCCTCTCATCTACAGAAAACCTACCTCTAAAATCGAAGAGGCAAAGACTCTCCTGAGACAGCAGGAAATTCATCTCAGGAATTTAAAGCAAACCTCAGGATTTTAATGTCTGGACTCAGCCGAGCACGGAAACATTTGCTTAACTTTAAGCATGTGCTTAACACCCGCGGGAGCTCTGTGCCGCCAGGCAGTTTTCCTCTCCAGTTTGTCCGTTGTGGGAGCAGAGCTGGGACACGACGTGAGCCAAGGGTCGGACAAACAGGGCTGACGCCACTGCAAGATTTATGGGAGGGGAAGGGACCTGCTTTCTTGCTGTGATTAATAAGGAGAAGACAAGAAACCTCCTCAAAGCCTTGGTGGAGGCATTTCCCCTCCCAGTGTCCAGCCTGACAGGGCCATTTTCAGTCAAATTCCAGGGCAATCTCTACTGTAGACATGTCCTCAGAGGATTGGAGGGTCCCATCCTGCTCATGGTCTCCTGTGCCTGGAGTGATCCAAATCCCCCTCTGACAGCCACATCTTGGTGGTTGCTGGAGACACCCAGACTGGGAATGTCGTCTCCCTCCAGCCTGATTCAAAGTTTGGTGACCCTAGCAAGGTGTCTGGGGGATTGGGCTGTAAATGGGGGTAGAGAAATGTTGTGGCTGGTGAAGAAGCCTGATGAAATCAAGGTCTGACCTCTGGGAGGGGCCTGAGTGATAGTCACTGCCTGCAGACAGAGTGTAGATACCTGGAGACCCATCCTCTGCTCGCCCCTGCCAAGTGATGGTGACCATGGCCAGCTGTCCCATCAACCCCACATGCAACCCCAACCTCTCCAAACATCTCCCCATTCTCAGGGTTGGAAAATTCTACCCGAAGGGATTTGCATCCTGTTATGCCTGACAGACTGAAAGTCCCTCAGGATTCCATTTACCATCACCAGGACCTTCTCCCCTCCATGCACGGGGTGTGTGATGATCTCTATTGCCATCAGAGACATGCAAATGCTCTGAGAGTAATTTTCCGGGTTGCCCCAACCAGGAGCGTAACTGCATCGCTCATGTCCCTGTCCTCACATATTATTTGGTCTCGCATCACGCTGCTGAACGTGTCGTGCAGGACCTCTCAGAGTGGCCACAACTCAGGCAGGTGGCAGGCTGGCAGCCCAGCATATGGCTCTGACAGGGGAAGGACGATTCGCTGAGAGCAAGCACAGCAAAGCTCTAACGAAGACAAGATGCTGTAATTTTTACCTTGAGGTTACCTGCCAAGCTGCCTCCCCGGGGGCATATAGATCAACTAAGGGTGTGAATTTAAAGCGGGCCAGCTAAATTATATTAAACCTGTGCATGGACCTTCTCTTTCAAAATGCAGCCAGCCTTAATTCGGTTTAGCTTTGCGAATTAAGCTAAACTGAATTAAACCAACGGTAATTCTGAATAAGTGTCCAGAACGGGGCTTCATGTGCTCTAGCTAATCCACTTTAGTAGTTGATTTGGATTAATGTTGATGGATGTCACCTTACAGATATGTCTCGGTGCTGCTGGGCTCGCCAGCTCTGCCAACACTGCATGGCAAGGATTTGCAGCATACCAGCCCCCTCCCATGCACCTCCCTGATGGCCCTGGTCCAAGATCATGAGCTCTCTTTTCCTTCCCGGGGATGCTGAGACTGGGGTCCAACGACCTTCTTGAAGGACAGGATTAGTCCCACTTTTTCAATTTACCGGCGTTGGGTTTAGCTGGGTCTTCAGTTCCTGTCTGGTCAATGGAAGGAGGCAAGACATTTATTTTGTGCATATTTGAGGAGATTCCTCGTGGGTTTGCAATGAGCACCTGAATTTAGCCCTTCCTTAAGACGTGAGGGTCCTGGTCTCTCTGCTTTGACCATATAGAGGAGTTTGGGCACGAAGCACCTCATTTAGGCACATCTATTCAATGACTAACATTATGCAGATGAAAAGTGTGTCTACACAGCTGATTGATCTCATAAAATCACACACACCTGATCCAAAATGAAAGCAGGACAGCAAGGACCCAACCTTTGCACTGCCACAGCTCTTTGTGCTCTCAGGAGGCAATGAGAGGAACCTGCAAAACCTCCCACACCACACATCCCACCTCCCACCTGAGGCTGTGGAGGCACCAGACCCTAAACATCTTCATCTCTCTCCAGAAACACCTTGGCAAAGTCCCTCTGTCACAGAGGAAGAGCATATCCTCTTGACTTTGTCTTTTCAGACTCTGCTGATGTGTTAACAGCTAATCCCATGGCTGTCAGCTTCATTTCTCTTGCAGAACAGCCAATTGGCAATGGATCAATGCAGGGGAAAGGTAGCAGGACAGGAGCTAAATAAATTATTTCCCTTTGGGAGACAATTTGGAGATGACAGAGAGCAGAGCAGCTTGCCGCCCCACAGATGGGGCTGGTCCAGAGCAACTTTTTGGATGGTGGATGCTCCTAGGATGCATTTGCATCCCATGGCCTTGGCACATGGCTACACAGTGAGCAGATCAGGTGAAAAATTTAAATAAAAATTAGCTCAGCAAATCTCTGTGCCGTCAGGGGTTTTCTGGAGCCTCTTCATCACCATGTCCTTGTCTTCTGCACAGCCTCACGCAGGTTGGGCCAGCTCAGCTTTGCTCCTTGAAGTGAAGGAAAGGCCTAGAGAGGGCTGAAGAGTATCTTCCAGCACTAGTTGTGGTTTCGGCTTATTTAAATAGGAAAATGTTGACCTGGATAGGTTATCTCAGCTCCTTCCACAGTCAATGGAGAAAAGTGGACCACTACTTGCAGGTCATCTCTCCCATCCTACTCGCACCTTTGGAGGATGAATGTGTGGGTGCCCATCTCTCTCCAGGGACAGAAGAAGGAGATCAGACCTGACTTTGGTTTTGATCATGGGGCATGAGATGAAGCCAACCTGAAAGCCCTTTTCCCAGCTTCAAAGGGCATTGGATTGGGTCCTGCAGCAGGATTGTGTCTGCAAGGAAACACTCAGGTAGGCAAATCTGAATTAACTAAGGGTTTGAGTTTAAAGTGCATTAATTTAAAGTGCATTTGAAGAGCATGCAAAATGCATGCAAAGTGCACTTTGGTCCAAATGAAAGTGCTTCTCTGTCAATGGAAGGTAATTTACTACCCGGCCCCTGGCGTTTCAGTCAGGATCCATCTCTCTTTACCGTAGTTGTACACAGGTTCATTAGTGAAGATGGGCTTCTCAGCTCACCCCTCCTGAAGAGCATCTCCCTCGGCATGGGCAATTCCCTACCGTGAACCACAGCTTACGGGATGCAGCAAATCACTTCACGCAGTTACCCCTCTTTCCCGGTTGGGCTTCAGAAGAGGGTGAACAGCACCTTGCAGGGGATTGATTAGCCAAGAGCCAGGGGAGCATCCCACCCTTAGG
The DNA here is from genome assembly GCF_017639655.2 of Falco naumanni. Lineage (NCBI taxonomy): Eukaryota > Metazoa > Chordata > Aves > Falconiformes > Falconidae > Falco > Falco naumanni. The sequence continues at coordinate 1,079,394 of NW_024427345.1, read as the reverse complement.
CTAATTGTCCATGCTTTCCCATGTGGAAATACACCCTGGGAGAGGTCTCAAGTCACTGGTTGACTTCCAGGGTGAGGAAAGCAGGATCCATCCCTTTGGAAGATGAACTTGAATGAGCAAGCGGTCTCCAGAAGGCCAACCCTGCTCTGGACTGCAACTTGGAGCACATCCAAAGGAGACACATCCCCTGTGGATGAACAGGAGGCACAGGGGCAGAGCATCCATTCACAACCCATTTTACAACGCCACCTCTGTCTCTCCCCACGTGGGTGATGAGCTGCTGAGAGACAGGCAGGAGATGGCTGAGCCCCTGCCCTCGACCTGAAGGCTCTGCCAGCACTGCTGCCTTATTTACAGCAACAAAATAAACAACTCACCAGCTCAGAAAAAAAGGCACAGCATCCTCCCCCCCTCCATCCCTTCCTCCCTTCCTCCAGCCTCTCCCCCGCAAACGGCCGGCAACAGCTTTGTTTAGAAAAGAAAACTGATGTTTTTATGGATCCCATGAATCTTACCGGGAAGCCAACAACCCCGGACAGGCAGCTCCGAGAAGCTCAGCTGGAGCCGTGAAACATTGCCTTGCAAAATAAAGGTCAGCCCAACCCGCTGAACACCATTAAAGCCAAGGGCTGGATGCCAAAGTCCAGGCTTTTAAGCCCAGAGCTGAGCTTGAAGCAAGTTCTCTCCTAAAAGCTTGGAGTGAGATGAAATCCCCCAGCTCAAGGATGTTTTTGTAGCAAATTGGGGTGAAACAGCCTCTTCCTATCTTTTTGCTAGGGTTTTCATGGGAAATTTGGTCTTTTGAAAGGAAAAGCCAGGAATACGGCAGGAGCATCCCAAATATTCAGGCAAACCCCAGGCGTTGATGTGCAAAGCCAGTGGGCTTTAGAAAGATGAGCAAAAGCAGGGCGTGCGGGATAAATCAGCAGGGGCAAGATGCTCCCCGCAGTGATGTAACTGAAACTCCCAGATTTCCAGGGTGAGAAAAAGGGTGGAAAATAGTTGAGCTCTCCTAAACCCTAGAATGTTTTATGTGAAGTTCAGCATGAAACTCCATAATCCTCGAGCAGGGCCAGGTCCTTGAAGGACCTACAGGGATGAGCCGGGGTCTTGCAAATGGAATGAGCAAAACTAATTACCCTAATGAGCAGCAAGGCATTTTTTAGGAAGGATTTTCGGCTTTGAGTTCCAGGTTTGAAATCAATCTCTTCCCAGTAGAGGCCAGGCAGATGCACATGCCACCGTTCGCAAGCGATTGCCCACGGCTGAGCCACGGTACCCAGCTGCCCATTCCGGGTGGCGGGGATGTGGCGAGGGGTGGCGGGGATGTGGCGAGGGGTGGCGGGGATGTGGCGAGGGGTGGCGGGGATGTGGCGAGGGGTGGCGGGGATGTGGCGAGGGGTGGCGGGGATGTGGCGAGGGGTGGCGGGGATGTGGCGAGGGGTGGCGGGGATGTGGCGAGGGGTGGCGGGGATGTGGCGAGGGGTGGCGGGGATGTGGCGAGGGGTGGCGGGGATGGCCATGGGCACAGCGACAAGCCTGCCCTGGTGGTGAAGCCCCAGCTTTCCTCTTCCATGACTTGCTGAAGGAAGGCCAGCTCTCTGAGCAGGGAGGGTTGGTGGCTTTGGGGTGTTTTCCTGGAATTACCTGCTTTGTGCCGATCCTCTCCGCTGACTCCAGGGGGAGCCTGGACTAGCAGTGATGAGGGGTTTATATCCCAGGCATAAAAGCCACGTGAAGGGAATTCAGCTTCTCCACCAGGACCAAATTTCCCTGAGGCACACAGTTTCCTGCATCAGCATCCCAAAGCACCTCCCTCCAGCTGCAGCTTAACTCAACATTTATCAGCAGGTTATACCCCATCCCCAACCACATGTAATTACAAATCCCAACCTCATTAGCAGGGCACATTCACCTCCTTGAGATGCTGATTATTTCCCCCCAATAACAGCTGGAGTGGATGACGCCCACCCTCCTCTTTCTCCCTGTTTCTTTAGAAGGGCTGTCCCAGATGGGAACCCAGGCACCAAGGCAGAGGGTGGCAGTGGGTGCCCCCAGGTCCACAAGCACCCACATCCCTGCCTGAAGCCCCCTCCAGTCTATTTATTACTTCCAGTGATTAATAAGTGAGAAAAAGGGGGAGATGGGGACATTGTTCCTGCCTGTTGCTAATTAGTGTGCTGCTCTGAGGATGGGAGGCTGCAGGGAGCTCGTTCGCCCACGACACTTAATGAAAGCAGCACAACCCTTTGCGTTATTTAATTTAATAGGAGAATTAATATCAGGATGGAGGGCGATCGCCTCTGCTCTGCAGGCTGGGGAAGGATGCTCCATCCATCTTGCTTTATTCCAAAGAGCGTCTCAAAGGCGATTTGATTACAGGGTAATAGGTGGGGTTTGGGGGTTGTTGTTTCTTTGGGACTTATTTTTATTTTCTTTTGGATTCAATGGGGTGGAAGCCTCTGTCCCTCCGTTGCCAAACAAATGCAACCCGCACGTAACCCTTCACCCAGCTCCATCCACTGATAAAGTCCCCCAATCTTAATTCAATCTGTAAAGATTAAGCCAGCAATAAGGAGCATCGGAGGGCTGACATCCACCAAGTCTCCCTGGGGCGGGTGACAAATGACTTTGTGACAGTAATCGCCAAATTAGAATCTGCATCGCAAGCCCCCACGCTTGCCAGCGCAGCCGCCACGCCAGGCTCCTCCCCGGCACCGGGTGCAAGGAAAGGTCATGCAGCAGCACCGAGCGCCTGCTCCCAGCGTCTTGCATGCTAATGTACTGCCGGGATTTCTGATAAAAAATATTTCAAAATTTTAAAATAGGCTGTTCATTTATTTATCATCCATCGATTGCTCAGTGGCGTAGGAGAGAGCATCGGCGCATTGCAAAAAAATTGGGTAAACGTCCATTGCATGGAGGTAGAGCAGGAATGCGGGGGGTTGCAGCTGAGGGGCTCCCAAATTCACAGCCCCAATGCCAGGAGAAGCCAAGTCCCGTGCCTCTCCCTCTGGCATTTCCAATTAAATTAATAAGGCAGGCAAACATTGTACGCTCCCGGCCAGCTGCCCCCCTTTCTCTGCATGCTGGCCTCCACCACAACAACATATATCCCTGTCTACATGGGTCCACCTACAGCTGGAGATGGATTTGTGCAGTTTTCCTGGGTTTTCGACCATGCCTTGTGGGTCCCGCGTGGGCTGGGGTGTGGGGATGCTCTGGACAGCCTCCAGCAGCTTCAGCCACCCACAGCTCTCCACGGGAGGGTGGGCTTTGCCTGAATGAAGAGGAATTTAGGTGGAATTGGGGTTCATCCTGCCTGACTCATGAGGGATCCCAGCCCTGCTTTGACTCTGCACCCCAACAGATGCTTTTGAGGGCAGCCGGTAGATGAATCAGTGTGCAGAGGGAGGCGAGCCAGAGGGATACTTTCGCATCAACGCACCTGCATCGCCCCCAGCCGTGCTAAACACGGGCAAAGCCACATGCCCTTTGCCTTGCACATGGCAACATCTTTCACGTGGCCATTGTCTTGCATGTGCCCTTTGCCTTGCACATGGCTGTGTCTTGCACGTACCCCCCATGCACGTGTGCAAGCACTGGGAGCTCTGCCCCCTCCTCCCTGTGGCCACGGGATTTGCACACCTGAGCATAAGGGTGCAAATCTGCCCCAGGAAAGGGCTGGTGGGTGCAAATTCAGGGCCATGGTGGGGCTGGGGGCAATGTGGTGCCCTGCATGTCCCCCTGCCGGGCTTGCTGGGCAGTTACCCACACAACACCATCATGCTGCAGCGAGGACTGAGTGCGAGTCCATTTGACCTTTCCGCCGTATGAGGCACAATCAAGTTAGTGCCGAGCTGTGATTTAATTCCTGGGATGGAGCTGTAATTTGCTTACAGCAGCCATTTCCCACCAGCGCTGGAGTGGCTGGCTCTGCCAGGGTGCCACCAAGCTGGGGTGCTCCCCACTGGGCAGCTCTTAACCCCCCAGCTGGGGTTTTTAAAAGCACAAGATGGTGCAAATCCTCCTGCCCTGTGCCAAAATGCATGTTGCACAGCGCCTGGGCACACTCATGAGGGTGAAAATATGTGCACATTGGAAAACACACCTGTGCACAATGCTGGGGCATGTGCACACCCACATCACACTTCATCCATACTGTGACACAGGCAGGAGGCAGATCCTCATCTCCTAAAGGAGAGAAAAATGCCACGGGAGATTTATGCTTTTTCTCCCCCTTGTAGCAGTGGTCTTTCTTTGCAGCAGGTTCTTCTAAGCAAACCTTGCGGTCCAGGCTGGGATGTCTTCGCTCAGGAGAGCCGGATACTCAAAGCAGCAGCTCTCCCTGTGATGAAATATTAATTAGCTCATTGCAATAGGGAGATTTACCCATTTTAGAGGGGGTAATAAAATATATACGAGAGTTGTGTTCTCATCCTGCCACTCAGGGAAGGGTCCCCATCCTCCAGCCCCTCTGAGATGCTGGGGAGTGGGATGCAGGCGCGCCAGGGAGGGGATGCCACGGCGACGGCGACGGCGGCATCATTGTGCAAGGCCGGAGCAGGGCAGCGCTGGGCGGCTGCATACAAACCCGGAGATGAAAAGGGTGAGAGGCCTCGGCAAGTGAGGGCTGTCGGGGTGATTAATGGGGGTGAGCGGAGGGTGAGGCCCCTCCTTCCCCAGAGCCACAAGATGGCAAAGTGATTCGAAGAACAAGAGAGCAGTGTTCGCCCAGAAAGCCTCCTGGAAAAAAGAAAATACACTTTATTCCCAGTAGCCTGCAGAGCTGAGGGTTCCTCTCCTCCTTGCCTTGTTGGCTGGTTTTTTTTCTTTTTTTTCTGGCTGTGTTTTTGTTTGGGGTTTTTTTTAACTATTTTAATAAAAATAAATAAGTGTGATGAGGACGTGTAAATGGCAGTGAGAATTGCACCGTACTGCCGGGTCAAAGCCTCCTGGGAGCTGTCATATATTTACATCTCTATTTGCTTAGAAAACAATAACCTACGGGGAGGAAGAGGGGAGGCACTGGCAGGCCTAGTGCAAGGTGGGTTTGGGGGGCCAGCACAGTGGGGACTCCCCTGCTAGAGCAAAACCCTGGGACCCGCTGAAGGTTTTTTTTGCAAAGCAGCTAAATCCCACAGGTTTGTCTCCCTGCAGATGCACCGCACTGATGCTCCCCTTCCTGCGATGCTCCATCCCCAGGGCTGGACTGGAAAGGGCTGCTGGGGGGACAGTAACCCCAAACCCACCCCAAAAGGGATGGAGCAAGGTGAGGAGCCACAGAAGATGTACCACATCTGCCCCTAATTTAATACCCAGAGAGCCAGAGGGGTTGGAGTAGAGGGACGATGCTGGTGGTTACACTTAGCTGTGGGGTTTTTAATGACATAATAGTTTGGGAGCAATTTTCCCAGCCGGGTTCCCATGGCCTTCCCAGATGCAGAAGCCAGGCAGATTCTTCCAAACTCCCCCCAGATGCAGGGTATGTGGTTAAATGCCATGGAGTGAGAAAGGCTGGGGGGCTGCTCAGGGAAACCCAAGCCCTGAGCAGTGCTGCTCTGCTCTCCTCCCATCTTTCTTCCCTTCCTTCCTTCCGTCTTTCTTTCCTGCCACATCCCTGCATCCCTCTCACCATCCCACAGTGCCTTCGTGAATGCGCAGGGAAGAAAAGTGACAGGAAAATATAATGCCTGCCACGTACCAGACTGAGATGTGGGAGTTACACAGAGTATTTGAGAGCTGGATTGAAGCTCATTTCTACAAAAATCATAATTTTAAGGAAATGAATTGAGGTTAAAAAAGCCATGTAAGGCACTAGAGTGGGACCTGGGTGGATTTCCAGCAATTCCAGGGTGTGGGAAAGGTGAGTGGCAGGGGCTGGTGGGGCTTGCAAAGGATCCAGCATCAGCAGCATCGCAGCACTGCCCGGCTGTGAATGTTTTCCAGTTACTGGCATCCCTGGGACCAGTGGCTTCACTGCGACCTTGGTGTGAATCCTGAAGGCCCCTGAAATGCTGAACTGTGGAAGTGGTTGGGGTGGAGGTTATCTGGGGGTGTCCATTGGGATGTGCTCCTGCCCATCAGGTTTGGGGATGAAAAGCCCCCAAACTGATCTCTTGGGAGAGGTTGGAAGAGGAAGGGTGACCTTCAGACTGGCCTCTGCCACCCACAGGGTCCTCAGCGTAGGAGGGAGAAGGAGCAGAGGGGCTGGAGGGCAGAGAGGGGTGTCTCTGCAGAGTACCCCCTGCTCTGCCCCAAGGATTTCCCCTCCTGGCCGCTCTTGGGGGGGGGGGGGGCTTTCCCCTTTGTGGGTGACCTGGAGACCCCTGTGCTTGTCCCCTTGGTGAGACGACATCCCTCTGAGCCCTGACTGGCACAGCCAGGGGACCCTGCTGCGCAGCCATGCCTCCTTGCCTATTGAAAATACAGCCACATATAGAAACGGGGAGTATAGAATTGCAGACATATGGAAACATGGACATACAGCCCTGCAGACACACTATAGCTCCTCCCTACACGTCACCCTATTAACCCCCCCATAGCTCTGTCCATGTGATGACCTGACTGATGCGCATCTCTGCAGTCAGCCCGTATAGAATGCTACCTCCACGCGTAAGGACGGTATATTGCAGAGAGCCCATCAGCACAAAAAAAGGGTGCACGTGGCCACATCATGTGTTTGGGGGTGTCTTTGAGCACCCACACAGCATACCCAGATACCTTTCGCTGCCTGCAAGCCCAAGATGTATATCACATCCCCACAGGTACCTATAGAGACACATACACATGGAGGTTGCGATGCCGCACACATAAATCCAGCTGTTGCACTGGGAATGGGGCCACATCCTGCACTGGGTTCGGCTACTTTGCTACCTTGGAGCGTAAATTAGGTGTGCATACACACACATACAGATGCACACACATGCATATACATGTGCACACATTCAAGCATACACACATACACATGCACACATGTGTGTGCTGGCCCAGAAAGTGATTAGCTGCCACTCAAATTTGCATCTTATTAACATTCCCACAAGGGTTATTTTACAACCAAAAGCGGGAGGATGCTCTCTGCACAGGGTGAAAAAAAATAAACCCTCAAGCTTTGGGGTGCAGGAGGAGGATGAGGCTGGGCTGGGGAGGAGGAAGGGCTCAGGGGGCAGCAGGGAGGTGCTGGAGGGGCAGGTGGGACCCAGCAATGGGAGACGTGGGGCTGGGCGCATTGGCAAGCGAGTCACGTAGGGTAATTTATGGCTGATGCTTCTGCGGGAGTTTAAGACCTCGATGCCTTCCATAAACTATTTTACTTGTTTAAAACCCACAGTGACTGGAAATGAATTTGGGGGGCAGCGGGGGGGCGTTATTTGTATTTCCCTTGGGAATTAGGGCTGGGGGGGGCCTGTCACACCCCTGTAACCACCACTGACCATCTCCCCCTGATGCCCACCAGCACCAGCGGGGTCAGCGGTGGGGTTTTGGGGTGCTGAGCCCCTCCAGGTCCCGTTTTCCACCTCCAGCTGCTACCTGAGGCTCGACAGCGAGGCGGGGGGGCAGCCCCTGAGTCTCATTCTCAATTAGAAAACCTTTTACTCTCTGGAAAGGCAGTGGTTGAGAGAGCAAGGGAGCGGGAGAGGCATTTCCAATAGTCACACTTGTCAAGTGAGACCATCTTTTAGCCCTCAGGAACAGCAAATCCCCGTGAACTCTGGGTGAACCAAGATTGAAGTCATAAATCAGCCCTACAAAAGCCTGCTGTTGGATGCGGGTGCCGGGCTCCTACCTTTAACGCTTTCACGGGCGAAGGAGGAAAGCAAGAGAAAAAAATGGCAAAAAAAAATAATATTAAAAAAAACAACAGAATTCACATTATCTGCGTGTTGCCTGAGGGCGGGGACATGAGGATGAGGAGAGAGGTGGATGCTGGTGCCTTTCCAGGGTGGAATGGAGGTTCTTTGCCCCTGCCAGTGGGTTGGGTTTTTTTTGGGGTGCTGGGATAGGAAGGGGGGGGGGTCACCGAAGGGAGGGAGCATGAAGATGAGGAGGCTGTGGAGGGGGGAGGAAGGAAAGGAGTGGAAGGGGAGATGGAGGAGAAAAAAGCATTGATTAGTGAAAGGAAATAGCTGGCGTAATGGATCTGGAGGAGAGGGCTCTTTGGCAGAGGGGCCATCGATCCGCTAATGGGAGAAAGAAAATGGGAGTGAGAAAAAAAATATATAAAATGCCTATTAAGAAATTGCGGGGAGTGTGTGTTGCATACCCATGGGCAGGGCGCGGGCTTCTGCCCTCACCTGCCCCTCAGCCGGCCGGCGGCATCCCAGGCTCCGCTTCTCACCTCACTCACCAGCATCGTGAGTGAGATTTTTTTTTTAACCCTCACCTTAAGAAAAACTCATTGACCTGGGGCATCCCTCGGGCTTAAAGGGGGGGGGGGGGGGAATAGATGAAAAATAAAATACTGCTTCGCCCCAGCCTGGGATGCTTGGGGGAAATTTTCACCCACCCGCGTCCCCTCTCTCCTGGCTAATCTAAGATGACAAACAATATGATGGATATAGTTTATGTTAATTCGCAATGCCCTTTCCTCCAGAATTTAACTGTAAGTTAATGTACACCGGAAACTCCAGCTCTCCCTGCTTCACTAATGGGCTGAGGTATTAGCTGGTTCTAACGATGCATACAAATGTACTTGTCTCTGTGGGCTGCCCCAAGATTTATGACTCTTTTGCCTTCTGTAGCTGTAAACAAGGGAGGAAAGAAAAAAAAAGAAAAAGGAAAAAAAAAAAAAAAAAAAACAGTCCATGCACCGCTTACTACCTGAAGGAGCTCAAAAAAAAAAAAAAAAAAAAAAAAAAAAAGAGGAGGGCAGCAGCCGGGCGCAAAACTTGAATTTATTTTCCCCCCCCGCCCCGTTTTTCAGGCTGAAAATTGCATTTCGCAACCCGGGTGTGGAGCGCGCTGCAGCGAATTTCAAGCTTGGCTTTGCGAGATGGGGGCTCAACCCCAGGGGGCTCCCAGGCCCCCCCTCCGCGGCGAAGCGTGCAGCCCGCACCTGGGGGGGTCCTTGGGGAGGTGGAACTTGGGGGTCGGGGGGGGCAATGCGAGGAGTTGGCGGATGTGCGGGTGGGGGGTTAGTGCAGCTCGGTGCAGTGCTGGCATTTTGGGTTTAATAATTTTTTTTTTAATGTGTTTTTATAGAGCAACCGGGGAACGACGGCTGGGTCCTCCTCCAGGCAGTCCCGCCACCCCGGAACAGATCACAGCTTAAAAAAAAAAAAAAAAGAAAAAAAAGAAAGAAAAAGAAAGAAAGAAACAAAAATCCAAAATTCCGCTAAAAAGAGCGATTTCGGGAAGATCTTCGCTTCTCCCTGGTTTTCCTCCGGACCCGCCGCCGCGTTTGCAGCCGCCGGAGCGGGGCGAAGAGCCCCAGTTTGGTGCAAATTTCGCAGATGTGGGAAGAATTCGCTGAGCTGAAATTGTTTTTCCTGAGCGCTGCGGGCGGGTAGGTGAGACCTGCGGGCGGGGGGCGCGGGGACCCTCTGAGGCCCAAAAAGGCATTTTAGGGGTAAAAAAAAAAAAAAAAAAAACTGGAGGAGGGAGGGATGGGAGGAGGATATCAAACCTCGATTAGGTTTCTACTTGCTTTTATTATCCTGTTTTCGGCCTTTTTTTTTCGGGCATTTTGGAAAGTAGTTTTCAGCAGCGGGACCCGCAGCCATCGCTGCGGACGCAGTATGTTACATTTATCTAACGTATGCAATATATATCAAACATATTACGTATATTCTATATTATATCTAGAAAATGTAGAAATTATAGAAAACATATATACACACACAGAGTTTATATATGTATGTATATAAAATCAGAAAGCTGCTCGCACTGCATCGAGAAAAAAAAAATAACAAAACAAAACTCACCAAAATACTCCAAGGAGACGTGGGAATTCGCAATTTTCCCTGTCTTTGGAACCCGGGGTTTCCAGCAAAGCTCAGGAACCCCCCCGCTCCTTATAACTAATACATATTTTAAAAAAGCCTGAGCCCATCCAGCCTTTCCCTCCTCCCGGCTCGCAGGGTCAGTGCAAAATCCCCTGCAACCCCAGGTGGGTTATTTTGGGGATGAGCAGGACATGCCTCCTCCCCGTTCACATGTTGCCAATTTAATCTGATTGCTCTTCAAACCCACTTTTCTTTTATTATTTAAGGGAGAGAGAGGGGATTTAAAAAATAATAGGAAAAAAAGCAAACTTGGCTGGGGGAAGAAAGGCGAGTCGATGTGATGGGTCGGAGCCACATGGTGCTACTTAAAATGTTCGCTTTGAGATTCATAAAATATTTAAAGCCTCAAGTCAAGCCTTTTCTATTTATTGCAGTGTATAATTCAAAATTATCGTGTATTAATAAGCCAATAATGATAATCTCTATAGGAAAAGCACGCTAGTTGTGCTGGTTTTATGGCTGCCCTTATCCTTCCTAATAACCTTTGGCTCGGCTCTGTAATAACTCACCGCCGAATGAGCAATTGCCTGGAGTGCCTTAAATATCTCCCAGCCTTTTCCACACTCCGGACCCCCCTTCGCACCCCACCGGCCCCGGGACTCACACGTCATCCCTGCCCGGACGCTGGTTCGAGTCCTGGCTCTGCCCGCTCGGCTATAGTGCAGGGAGGGGGAGTAGCCTAAAAGTATTTTTTTCCTCCCCCCCGCTTTAATTTTCATCATCGTTATTATTTTTGTTGCTACTATTATTATTGTGTTATGTTATTTTTTATCCATATTACTGCTGTTATCATTGCTATTGCTAACACTATTATTCTTACTATTTTACTATTACTGTTACTATTACTATTATTGTTACTATTGTTATTTGTCTATTACTTATTAATGCCTATTACTATTCATTATTGTTATTATTATTTATACCCTTATTCTCATTATTAATTCCTCAAAGCACAGTTTTGAAGCTTCTTTCCTTTCTAGAAGCACAATGCCCCAACTTGGGAGGATCTCTGGAGGAAGGGGACACATGAGCCCTCCAGGGAAGAGCTCTCAGCCCAGTACTGCTCATTTTCCATTTTCCTGTTCGTTTTTACATTCCTATTAATTAATCTCAGCATCTCCAGGCCTTGGTGGTGACAGCATTGAGCTGTCCCACTCTGGGGTACGTGTCCCCACTTCAGCATGGCACATCGGCATAACACGGGTGCATGCACCAGGCCCACACAGAGCACGTATGCACACATGCATGCACACACATGTGCACACACTCCCTTATCAGCCTCCAGCAACCGACTGTGATGGATTTTCTCCACCAAAGTTACTTTTCATCAAGACCGACAGAGCTCCTTTGCTGTGGCCCTCAAGGGGAGGATGGTGGCTGCTGGCGCTCATGGGTTTGGCTACAGACCTTTTTTAAGGGTTGTAGGGGAACACCGGGCACGGCTTCAGCAGCAGAGAGGGGACACAAACCAGCAGCCATGTCATCTGTGATCATGCAGGGGGAAACTGAGTCACGGCTACTCCTCAGAGGGAACAAGTTGGTAACAGGGTTTTCCAGAAAGCAATGTGAAATGGGGATTTTGGTCAGAAAAGGTGGATTTACAGTAGAGCTGTCTCTCGGTTGCCTGCGAGCTGGCACACAGCTTCAGGATGCAGCACACACACACATGTGCGCACACACATGCTGCCAGTGGGCCCAGACCTGGGTGCACACATGTGGCACAACCTCCCCGGGCTTGTGGTGGATAGAACACACACCACTGTACCCCCAGGTAGAAAAAGAGTGCTGGCGCATCTTCCAAACCAGCCATGGAGCACTATGCATGCACTGGCACAAAGATGGGGGCTTCATATAGACCCCCACCCCCCCAAAAAGCACTGCAGTACATGCCAAGGGGGCCCTGACCCCTCGCACAAAAGCCATGTAAGACACACACACATGCACAAAGCATGTGGCCCAAACACAGAGGGTCCCTCCCAAAAAAAAACACCCCTCCAAGGTGCACACCCTGTGTAGAGCCTTGAACACCCCCTGCAGGGTGAACACCCCATGTGGACCCCCCTCAAATGGCATACCCAACACAGACCCTTCCCAAGGTCCATGCACAGTGCAACACCCCCCCCCCAAACACTCCCCCCACAGGCTGCACACCCAATGCAGATCTCCCTACAGTGCAAATGAAATTCAGATCCCCCGCAAAGCGCACACCCAGGGCAGATCCCCCCCAGTAAGGTGCAAGCACAATCCAGACCCCCACACACACCCCCCCGCAAGGCGCACACGCAGTACAGGACCCCCCAAAGCTCCTTGCATCATGCAACCCCCCCCAACCACACCCTACAAGTTGCACACACCCAGTGCAGATCCCCCTCACCCCAAGGCGTGCAACCATGCAGACCCCTCCTCAAGGTGCACAACGATGTAGACAGCTCCCCAGGATGCTCCTGTGCTGCAGAACACCCCCAAAATGCCCCCTCCAGCCTCTGCTATATGGGGACACCTCCTAGGGGCAACATCCCCCTCAGAGGCCACTTCTCCTGCACAACCCCCTCCACTTTATCACCCAGGTACCCCTCAACCCCACACACAAGGGGGGGCCTTGCCAAATCCCCAGAGCCCACAGCACCCTCAAACCATCCTCAGCCCAAGCAGAAAACCCATCGGGAGGTTTGGGGACAGTACCTCCAGTTTACCTGGGATTCCCCCTATCCCCAAGACTTTTCCCCCCCAGTATTGGCAGCCGAGTGGTGTGGGTGCTCTTGGGCTGTTCCCCACCCCAGCCTGACCTCCAGGTGCCCTTCGTTAAAATATGCAGGGAGACAAAGCCCTGGGTGGGAGCAGCTCCTCTGCAGGCATGGCTGGGGGGGGCACCAGCCCCATCCAGCCCCCGCAGCCCCCCTGAGGGGTTGGAGAGGATGGGGCTTGCCTGGTGAAGTTTGTGCCATCCACTGCACCCCCCCCAGGGGGGCCTGATCCTGACCACTGCACTCTGCCAGGATGGATGTGACACCCCCCCAGCAAACAACAGCCCCCCCAGCACCAGGACCTCACTCAGGGGGTTGCACCAGGTGGCGGGAGCAGCTCAGCATCATCCGCTCTGCTCCACACGTGTGCACATATGTGATAAGCACATGCGCTCGCCCGCCAGCCACACACAGGTATACGGGACACACGTATGCACGTGACGGTGTCACGCAGGCACTTATGCAGGCAAGATGCAGTCATGCGTTCACACCAGATGTGTGCAGAGGTGTCCTATACGCTCCTGTGTGCAAACACACACATATGCACATGTGTGCGAAGCTATCACAACCCTGTGTATAAACACGCACATGTGAGTCCGGGTATCACACTCCTGTGTGCAAATACACACATGCACATGCGTGCACAGATATCACACATGTCCCTGCCAATTCCCCAGGTCTAAGATGCTTTTAGCAAATCGGCACTCCACAGCACCCCGACCCCCACGCAACTGGGGGTGTCTTGGCCACCCTCACCCCTCTTTCTGGACCTCTGACCCCATTGGACCCCTTCACCTGCACAAACACCCCCACAATGCACAGAAAGCCAATCATGGAAAATAATTAAAGCAAACGGCATCTTTCATTCCTCCCCACTCCAACATCCCCTCCACGCTGGAGAGGATGATGGAGAAGTGACACAGCCCAAAAAAATAGCTTTAAATTAAAAGAGGCCCTAAATGTGCCATCCAGGGTGGGGAAGGGCGAGCAGGGATGGCACGTTATCATGATATTGCATATGGGAGTGAATCCTTCCAGACAAGAAATTGTCTTTTATGCTTTATTCTTCCCCAAAACAAGGGTGTTTTAGTAAAACGAGGTGTCTCTGATGCATGTTGCCAGATTTTACCAGGGTTGGCCCAAGGAAGGTCTCATATCACCTTTCTTTTGGGAGATAAAAAAAAATATAACCCAGAATTAAGAGCATCCACTCATTAACATCCCTTCCCTGGCTGGGAGATTTGGGCTCACCGTGGCAGTGGAGCGATGCTCCAAGGATGCGGGCAGGGGATGGGAAGGAATTTTTTCCCCCTTGAGTTTCATCCAGGGTTAGGGGTAAAAAAATCCAACCTGCTCCTCTCCTTCAGCAGCAGCACAATATGGTAGGTGAACGTGTTTGGCTAATCAAGATAAATACTGTATGCATGGCAGGAGCGTGGCAGGCCCTGCTAACGAGGAGAGGGAAGGAGCTGGGTGTTTGGATACTCCATATCTGTATTGCCATGGTTACCTGGGCTGGGAGCTGCATCCTTCCCTCCAAACCTCCCCTCTGAGGGGTGCGGGGGCTGTGCCAAGGCCTGGCCAGAACTTCCCCAGGGCTCCCACAACATCCCATAGAAACCAGGGCAAAGCAGACACGGTGGGGAAAAAAGGCAACATTCAGGCTTTAGCAATATTTTTTTTCCTTGGGGTATTTCCAAGGATTTTCCAAATGAGAGCAAAAATATCTGTTTTCTTCTTTTTTCTTTTTTTGCGGGGGAGCTATTGCAGGGAACAATGGATTCTGCCCTGGCTAATTGCCTCCAGACTTTCACTGCAAGAATATGCCCACACTGATGCATTACAAAGAAAAGAGGTTATCGAGGTGTCTGCCCCCCACCCCTCCCGAGCACGAAGTGATTTTCCTGCCCCTTGTGGGCACCTTCCCCCGTGGGCTTCCCCCATCCAGCCCCTCCGAGACGCAGTGATGGGGGAGTTTGCTGCCCTGGGAGCTGCTCAGCACCGATCCAAAGGGATTTAGTAAGGACTGAGGGGAAAATTGGGGTTGGAGTGGGGAGAAGGGGAATAAAGCACAAGCCTGGAGGGTGGGTGATGAACAGCAGCACGGGGGGAGGGAAACGGGCTTTAAAACATCTGCTGCCAGGGCTGTAAAGCAGTTGGATTTACAGCTTGGCGCTGCCAGCCACCCGTGTGAAGCCCTTTCAAGGAATCCCCCGCTTTACAATGGGGAAAGACAGGCAGCACACGCGCGTGCTGGAGAGAAGGCCATACACGGCCCCGGAGCCAGCAACGTGGCTGGTGGGGTCCCACACGGGCACCCCCAGCGTGCACGAAGGCAGCAGGACACACATGTGCACACCATCACAGGTCACGCACGTGCACGTCACCATCACACCAGTGGCAGGTACCTGTTTGGAGGTGATGGGGGAAGAACTGGAGTGGCACCCACAGCTGGGCACCTGCATCGAGGTGACCCCATATCCAAGATGCAGCTATGGTGGCACCCATGGCTGGACAGCATCCTAGGGTGACACCCCACAGCTGGACAGCCAAGCAAGTCAGCACCCCACATCTGAGCACCCTCAAGCAGCTGCATCCCAAAGCTGAGCACCTTCAAACAGCAGCACACCACACCTGGACCTCCCCCATATTAGCACCCACACAGCAACAACCCCCCAGATCAACACCCACACTGGGACTCACTCCCACACCAGCACCCCACGTCTGGGCATCACCCCACATCTGACCACACCAGCACGCCATCACTGCAGCCCTGAACCTCCTCCCACTGCAGCCTAGCCTAGCCTCCCCCCCCGGGGGGCTCTTTCTGCCCCTGACCTTTGCAGAGACCTACCCCCTCTTATCTGCCCAGATTAGGAGAAAGAAAGGAAAACCTTTCCTGCCGGGAAGATGCTCTCCAGCCAGTGGAGGTGTTTAGATTACTTCTTCGGGAAAGCCCAAAACCACTAAAAAAAAGGAGTGTGTGTGTCTTTTAGGGCTCTGCCCGGACTTATCTACCCCACCCCACCCCAAATCAATCTGATCCCTAAATTTGCAGAGGCGATGTGAGAAACCCCCTCCCTTCCTACAGCTCTGCAATTCTCCCTCTACTTATTCCCCTCCTGTACTCCTTTCCCCAGTTAAAACCTCCTCGGATCGTTTTTTAAGCCAGGGAGGAGCTTTTACTGGGGTGGGGGGGTAAAAAAAAAAAAAAAAGGCAGAAAAAATGGGTAATAAACTCACAAATTTTCCTAAGGAGGGAAATGTGTTGGGCATTAACTGAATATTTGCCTTTTCCTCCCCTGCAGCTGGGCGCAGGGTCCGAGGGTGGAAGAAGTTTTTTTCCGTGTATACCGGTGGGTATCGCGACATAGATCGTATTTGTAGCTGTACATATTACAGAAATGCATGTCTATTTAGGTCTCTGCGCAATTACATCTCCGCAAATGCTGGTACCCGTTAGCAGTAAATGCCCTGCGTATTATTGCTAATAAATATTTCTAATAATTAAAGATGCCTCTGAAGTGCTGAAGCATTATTTTTTTTTACCCCAATCAGGAAAATATCGGACATCTCCCCCCAACACGGACATTAAACCCAATAGGTAAATATTATTATAATTATCAGGAGCCAACTCGCCCGGCACAGCCAGGGCAGGGGCCCGTCCCGGCATTGTCTGGGTATTTATTTATTTTTCGCTAGTCCAGATGGGGTTAAATAAAGCTTTTTCAGCCTCAATTTCGCATCTCCCCCAAGACAAGTTTGCAAACAGCAAGGTGGAAAGTAAAGTTAAAAGAGGTGGAGGAGGGAGGAAAGGGCAGAAAGGGCAAAGCCCTGCTCTGGGAGAGGTAATAAACCCATTCCCCAACTGCAATTAAAATTGTCCCTGAGCTCGGGGAAGGGGAGTGATCCCCTTTCCTCCGAAATTAGCTTTTTTGGGGGGGGAAATCGAGGTAAGGGGGTTTTCAAACTTCCCAGGAGCCGGCTGCAGCTGTATTTGATTTACTCCCAGCCGCTGCCCCTTCCCCACCCTGCCCCTCCCCAGCTATAACACAGGCTGGATATAATTTAAAAACATAATTTAAATATTTTAAAATAATTAAAATATAATAAAAATAAAAAGTGATGGATTAAATCACACACATCCAGCTCTCCCGCGCTCCCTGCTCCTGCCCTCGGATTTTTGGAGGTCACACCATCAGCCGAACCTGCGGGTCCCCGGAGGTTGCGCCCCTCCCAACCCCAGACACACCCCATACCCCCACACCCCAAAAAAAAGCCCCTTTTGTCCCTCTGTCCAAAGCCGGGGTCATGACCCAGCTAATGCAGAGCCAACCTGGACGCAAACACTTTATGGGCTCTTCTTTAAATATTTAGAGGCACTTCAAGGAACCTGGGATGGGGCTGGGAGGATTTCAGAGTATTTGGGGGGGTTAGTGTTGGGTGTGTGTGTGTGTTTATCTCGCATCCTCCTTTGCAAAAGGACCCTTCTTCAAAAACAAACCTTTTAGGAATAGGAATAAAAGAAGAATAAAATAGGGATAAACAGGAAAAAAATAAGGATAAATAAGAAAAAATAGGAATAAAATATATATAAACCAGGGATAAATTGGGGATAAACTAGGAATAAACTAGGAATTAAATAAGGAAAGTGCAGTGGGGTATTTAAACGCGGTGGGTGTAGTGGGGTTTTAAGAGACGATGAAGCAGCTTGGAGGTATTTAAAATTAATATTGATAAATAAAAAGTTGCGGTGGTTAATCCTGTGCAGATACACGCGTGTTGGTGTGTACCTGGATGCTGCGCAGGGACACGCGTGGATGTCCCTGCTTTCATCCTTCCCCAAGCACCTCCCTTTGCGGCTCTCTGCCTTGTGTGCTCTAATTGTCCCTATAAAAACGGGGGATAATCATAAATTATAATTATAAATGCATCTCACCGAATCTCTCTGCCTGCCCGTACTGGCTCAGCAGTCCCTATAAATAAATCCATATGCGCTGGGTATGTGCATGGCTGGGCATGGTTAAAAGCGCACCCGCGGAAACACACTTTTTTAGTTAAAAGTATTCACTCGGAGAAGGAATAAATGTGTATTTGGAGAATTTGCCTGAACACCTCCGCCTCTCCCTGTAGTTTTATTTCCAGGGATGGGGGGGGGTGGGGGTGGCAGCAGGCGGGTTTAATCTGCTAGTTTATTCATTTAAAAAAAAAATAATAACAATAATAATAAAACCTCCTCGAATTCCCGAATCACAAACCATTTTCAGCTCGTTTAAGTTTCTGATTGCATAATCAGGGAATTAATTGGGAATAAATGGAGAGCGGCTTCTAAGGAGAGGGCAGGAGGGATGGAGCTGGCCGGGGAGGGGGGTGAAGGTGGAGTCGCAGCAGCATCTTGGTGAGCGGAGAAGGATTTGGGGGGGGATGTCCTGGCCGTAAATTGTCTCTCGTTTCCCACCTTTCAGTATGCGCCTTTTCGGTGGTAAAAATCGGTATTTTATGGTCGCAGGGGGGATTTGCGACGGACCGCATTTTATTGGAGGCATCGCTCCTTCCCTTTCGGGATATTTTGCTGTTTCTCACCCAAATTGAAGGGCTCTGCCAAGCCAAGGGTGATTTCGCTCCTTTCTGCCCATAATTCACCCAGAATAAGGCGGGAAGGGGTCAGCAAGACCCTCCCCCGCCCCGAGATGGGGCTGGCTTGGAGTAGCAGCTGTCAGAAGAGACAGCCAGACCCGAAGCTGGACGGAAGGAATAAATGCCAAAAAAAAAAAACCAAAACAAAAAACCACACAACCAAAAAAACAGATGAAGTTTAGATAAATCCTTTGCCCAAAACCTCCTGACATCCCCGGCGGGAGAAATAACAGTTTATTCCCCAGCAGATTTTTTTCTGGCTGCTCCTGAGCGGGGGGGAGCCCCATCCTCTTCCTCGGAGGAAGGGCAAGGGATCAAAAAGTGTCATCGGGGCAGTAAACTCCTCGGAAAGAAGGCAAAACCAAGAGAAAAATATAAAAAAACCCCAACTTCTCTTTGGGGGATACAGCTGAATACTCCTTCGGAGGCAGAGAACGGTCCCACCTCTCCCCTCTGCTCCATCCCAGCTTACCCATTACATGGCTCGAGAAATTTTGCGATACATATGTTGCATTAGAGAGCGACAAAAAATGTTAATTAAGACATGGAAAGAAAAGTTAATAATTTACAAAGCAGTGTTTAATTCCCTACGCAGAAAAGGATGATTTATTTATTTATTTACCTATTATTTTCCTTACTCCAGAAGCCTGGAGCTTGTCCCAGGCACTATTTTCCAGGCGGGGTGGTGGGGGGAGATGTCCCCAAAACACCACCAAGACGCCTTTTTTTCCCCTGGGGCGGAGGAGGGAGGGGGGAAAGACCCCGGTTGCACTGAAGCAAGCACCTAAATAAGCAGGAAAAGGTGATATTTGAAAATTGCTAACAGCATGCCCACGGCGGCTGCTGGCTGTTTGGAAAGGAAATCCGAGTCTTTCACTGAAAAATAAATAAAT
Organism: Falco naumanni; assembly: GCF_017639655.2. Taxonomy (NCBI): domain Eukaryota; kingdom Metazoa; phylum Chordata; class Aves; order Falconiformes; family Falconidae; genus Falco; species Falco naumanni. Next base: position 1,060,116 of record NW_024427345.1, on the reverse strand, counting down.
AAATTCCAAAATGTTTAGCTTGGTACCTTGCCCATCAAAATTAATCACAGCGACAGATTAGGAAGTACATAAAAGTATATCTCTGGATAATGATATAGGAGAGCACAATAAATAAAAGTTGCACGTTGGAGGTGCTGTCAGGTCTGAGGAGAACTAGTAACTCACTCGTTTAACCCTGGGTGCGTGTTTTGGCTTTTAATTCCAATTAACGCCCGAGAGGAACATTTTCAACCTACGACGGGCTGAAGGAAATTGCTGGAAGGACCCGTAATACCGTGTTAACTGCGAGCTAAAACCCGGCTCAACAGGAGAGCCTTGGGGCAACGGGGGGGGGGGGGGGGGGGGGGGCATGTGTTTCCACTGCCTACAAAATAAAATTTTGAAGTTCTTATGGAAGTGAGGCTGCTGAGGACCCTCGTCGCCTGCAGTTATCTCCCTAAAGCATCTCCGGAGCTGTTAGTTTCCTTTTTTTCCTCTTTCTAACAGGCAATACAGGAAGCTAATTTTCTCAACCAGCTGATGTAAATTTAGGAGGGGTTACCATTCCTTGCAAGCTCTGGATACAAAGACTTCCTCACGTTTTTTTTTTTTTTTTTTTATTGCCAGTTAAGCCCTTCGTAAAACGACTTTGCAGCCCTCTTAAAACCCGAGTCCTTAGCGAAGCTAGTTAAAAAGCGGGGGGGGGGGTGGGGTGGATAACGTAAAATAAAGACCGAGCTGAGAAAGGAACCGGTAAAAACTTATCAGGGAACTTCAAAACAAATTGGACTCGAAGAACATAAAAGGGGAGAAGAAGGGAAAAAAACCGCCCTGGCCTCAGATGTTAATTTGAGCCTCCAGAAACACGTTGTTGGTGGGAGTTTTATAGCCCAATAATCAAAGTAAAGCGAATTATCCGAGCACTGAACAATGCAGCAGCCGGGGGGGGGGGGGGGGCGGCACCTCCTGCAGTCACATCTATAGGTGCTAGGGCCAGGTCTGGGACATATAGCCCAGGGATGAGCAAGACCTGATGCCTCGTGGGGAGCGTGTCTCCCTTAAAGCATTCCATCCATCCCTGTATCACCCATCCGTCTGTCCCGCAGCTCCTGTCGCTGGAGAAACCCGGGCTTATCTTGCATCGCTGCCCACAACCACATCTCTGCCCCCACCACCCCCTGCGCATCACAGCTCCTCCGCTCCCATTTGCATCCTGACTTTCATCCCCACGCCTCCCAAACTTTCAGGGGCTCCTTTTTGCTCTGCTTTGGATTATTTTTATTATTTAAAAAAAAATATTTTTCCCCTGAAATAAAGGTTACTTACGTGGCTGGGAGCGCTCCTGGACCAGCCGGAAGGGAGAGCATCTCTGGGGGAAAAGAAGGGAGAGAAGTTTGGCCGCCACTTCACCCTTCTCTCCCCTTTTCTCCCGGGTTATTTTGGCGAAGAGACAATGCCATAACACGCATCACATCTGCCCCAGCCCCCCCCTTACACCCCATTACTATGGTAAAACCTACAAAGCCTCTAAACAGCGATGGTGCCTCTAAATCTATGTCCGCAGACACAGAAGGTACAACGCTGCAGAGGCAGCGGGTCAGGAGGGCTCCGGGGTCAGCTTGCTCGCCTCCAATGGAGCTGCTGGGATAGAAAAGTTGGCCTTTCCATGAACCCGGTTTTGCCGTTTACCCGAACTTCAATAAAGTTTTCTTTCAGCCTCTCTACACGGAGGCGTCAAGAAGGTAAAAAGGGACCGTGGTTCGGGCTGTTTGCAGCAGGAACAACCATTTTCCCATCCCCCCTCCCCCCTTTTTTCTCCCCTTTCCCCGTACTTTTCCCCTTTATTTTCTCCCCTACACCCCTTTTTTCTTTATTTTCTCCCCCTCCCCCTTTATTTCCGTTTCCCCACACTTTCTTTTCCTCCTTCTCCCCCCCTCCCTCTACCCCCTTTCTTCCCCGGGCTACACCATGCATTTATATTCTCCCTCATTAGCCCCAGGTGTGTCACAGCCAAAGCTGACGGAGATGCTGGGTGAGGACCCTCCTGTGGGCAGCAGGCAGAAGCCCACCGCTGGCTGATGACCCTGGTACCAAAGGGACCTGCCATCCCTGGATGCCATCCCCAGCACCACCCCCTCCACGGGATACACCCTTAGACGGGGAGTACAGCACCCCCCAGCAACCAAAAAACCCAACCCACAACTCCAAACGCCAGTATCCCTCCCGAAAAAAAAGGAGAAATGGAACCTGGAGCGATGCTCCTTCCTCCCCACCTTCCTCCTCCTCCTGGCCCCAGTGCAGCCTGCAGCAGTTGCAGTTGCTCACCTCTGCTCCCCATCCCCGAGGAGATTTGGGGTGCTGCCCTGCCTCAGCTTTGGGGCACCGGGGTGCTCTGGGGGAGCACCCACCTCCCAGCACGTGGGGCTGCACTTTCCCGGCAGATTTTCTGCTTTTTCTAGCATTAAACCTCCTTTTCTCCCCTCCGTGGTGCCTTTCCCCACCTATTTTCCCCTTTCTGCTTTGATTTCTTGCCTATATAAGAGGATATTAAAAATATCCAAACCTCCACAGAACGGGCCCAGCTTTGGGTGCTGTTTGCTGATCGCCTTTTTATTTTATTTTAATTTTTTCGAGCTGGGTTTTATCTGGCTTCTCCACCTCAGCTGCGCGGGCTGGGCTCTTCCTTGGGAAGAGCCAAAATCCCAACTGGTTCCCAACACCTTTCCCTGCTCTGTGGAGGAAATTTTTAAAGAGGAGTAATGGTTACGTATCCTGTCGATACGTTTTATCCTTCCAGCCTCATCCTTATATTAATATCACTAAAGCAGGATGTGAAAGAAAAAAAAAAAAAAAGAAGAAACAGCTGATGAGCTTTACATATAAATTCCCCAGGATAAATGATAACCTTCTCCCTGTCCAGATCCGCATCCCCAGCTATCACAAAGAGGTCTGAGACCATGATTTGTTTAATGGCAGCTTAAATCGATGGGGGGGGGGGGGGGGGGGAGAAGGGGGAATAAATAAAATAAAACCTAAATAAAAATGCTTGCAAAGCCTCCTGTCCAATAACTCAGGGTCCCAGGGCTTGAGGGGACACAGACACCTCCAGCAGGCCTCCCTCTCCCAGCCCCCTGACACTGGGATTTTTAAGCAGCAAACTTCCCAAAGCCAAGGCCTATTAAAAAAAAAAAAAAAAAAAAAGGGGGGGGGGGGGCGGGCTCATTTCCAGCCCCCCCTCATGCACCCCCTGCCCTGCCCTGCCAGGGAAGTACAGGCACCCTGCCCGGGAGGGGGACACACACTGGTTTTTCCCTAAAATCCCCCCACTGCTGCCAGTTTGCAGGCTGCCTCCAAAGGCCAGGAGCAATGAATTACAGTTATTAGCACTATTACTACCATTATTCTCATTATTGTTATTGTTATTATTATTATTATTTAACAGCCTTTTCATTGCCTGGCAAAATTCAATATGACCTCTTGGCCTGAACGAGTCAACATGAGCGTGCCACAACAGCAAGAGAAAATAATAACAATAATAATAACGATGAAAATAATAATAATAACAATAATAAATTAAACAAAAAAGAGAAAAAGTTTAAAGCCGAGAGAGAAGTTAAACCCAGACAATTTTCTGCGGGATGGAAAGAAAATAAAGAGAAATGACTGGAAGCTAACCTCAATCCACAGCACTTGTCTGAAAACCCAGATTTCTCTTTTTTGTTGTTGTTGGGTTTTTAATATTATTATTGTTGTTGTTGGTTGGTTGTTTGAGGCTTTTTTACCCCCTTATTTACAGGTTGGGAGGATCTGAGATTTAAAGTCACTGGCCACGTCGTGATGTCATAAAAATCTGGAGCTGAGAGTTATCTTTAGGTTTGCTTAAACTTAACTTAAGCAATGACTGGTGCACATGGGATCCATTGCACATTGTCCCAGCATTTTTATTATCATTATTATTATTATTTTGGGGCGGGTTTGCGGGGAGATGTGGGGATAAAATAAGTCACCAGACATAAAAGTAAAACTAATTCACACTGACTGGTTTATTGAACACTGGGACTTTCACATACACACTAAAACTCTTTATTGCAAGTTTACAATGATCATGTAAAATCAGTCCAAAACCACAAATAAGCACGACAAAAAATCCCTAGCTACTGACTTTTTAAAACCTTTTTCTGCTTTTACTTTTTAAATAAGTCACTTTTTCACTCTCTTACTCCCCTTTTTCTTCCCAATTTCTCAGCAAGGACTCGTCCACCCTTGTGTGCTGTTTCGTAGCTGCTTTTTGTTTGCCCCTTTTTTTCTCTTTCTCTCTAAATCGTGATTTTTTTTCACTTTTTTCACATTGCTACAAAAGAACTTAACAGCTCCTTCGCTCATTGTGCATTTGTAATGCAGAGGGGAAAAAAAATACCTACATTTGCCTTTTTTGTTTGCTTGTTTGCCGTCAATATTATCATCATTTCTTCATTAAATTCACCCAACAGAACATTTACCTCTTCCTCCCGCCACCCTGCCCCCCCCATCCCCCCGCTTTAAAAAATAAATAAAACCCTGAAATGGCGTAAAAAAACACCCTGCAGGTACAGACACCTGGCCTCATGCTATCTGACATGCATCTAAAGCCCGTGGTCTTGGGGGAGACCCATTGTTTTTTATACGCACAGGAAAATAATAATAATTATTATTATTATTATAATAATAAAAGAAAAACTACGAGGGAAGGGGGAGGAGAACCAAGATATATATATATATATATATTAGATTCTATAAATAATCCAGAGTCATTTGTGTGCGGGTCTGGGGGTGTTTATAACCTGGTGATATCCTCCGTGCGCGGGTCCTGCGCGGCGGCGGAGGGCAGCTCCTCGCCCGCGGCCGTGCTCGCCGGGGCGGCGGGGGCGGTGGAGGCGCCGGCAGCCGCTGCCGTTGCTGCCCGTACTTTGGTGTTGGGCAGCCTGTGGTCTTTTTTCCATTTCATCCTCCTGTTCTGAAACCAGATTTTGATCTGCCGCTCGGAGAGGCAAAGCGAGTGGGCGATCTCGATGCGTCGCCGCCGGGTCAGGTACCTGTTATAGTGAAACTCCTTCTCCAGCTCCAAAACCTGCTGCCTGGTGTAGGCTGTCCTGGATCTCTTGGGTTCGCCTCCATTGTAATTGGGATTCACTGGAAAGGAGGGGAAGGAAAACAAAAAAAAGAGAGGAAAGGAGAAAAAAAACCCAACAACAAAAAAAAAAACAAAAACAAAAAAAAAACACACAAGGAAAATCAGCGTGGATGGAGAGAGGGTCGGGAGAGGCGACTGGAGGAGCCGGGGAAAAAAAAAAAAAAGTAATAGGCTAAATAGGTAATAAAGAACTTTGGGCAGCTCAAGAGTTTCTATTCTAATAGGAAGGGGTTTCCCTGGCTCAAAAGACTGAATTATTTATGCACCCCTTACAAAGCTTTCGGAGTTTCACACATACATAACAGAACGAGCCACATGGCTAAGGCTGCCCACAGTAGCTCGGCTATAAAATTTATGGTGGGTGTAATTACCCATTCGGAGTCGTAAATCCAGTTCAATTGTGCTAACCCAAAGACTCTCATGGAAGGGAAGGAAATAAAAAAAAGAGAGAGAGAGGCGAGAGGGAGCGAGCATGGTGTGAAAATAAGAGAGCGGAGAGACAGAAGAGGAAAATAAAAGTTGCATACCAGTACTGACGTGGATTTTTTTCATCCAGGGATAGACTATGGGCTGTTTGGAAGCTGTGCTGTTGGGATGGTCGGGGTTTGGCTGGTTGCAGGCTGGAGGGGCTGGGGAAGGAGTGGTGGAGGAGGTGGATAGAGCAGCCTGCTCGCAGAGCTGCTGTGCTTTCTCTGAGAGGTGTTGGCCTCCTGGAGTTTGCCCGTGTCCCCTTTGGAGCGCGGCCGGGTTGCCGGGAGCCTGCAGACCCCCGCAGCTGAACGGGCGGTCGGGGAAGGAGGGTCGTGGCACGGGGTACAGCTCTTGATGGTGATGCTGGTAGCTGGACTCCCTTGTCCGGCTATAATATTCCGGACTGTGGTCTGGGATGTAATTATTTTGCGAATATTCCTCGCATGGAGGAAATTTCGGATCGATGTAGTTAGAGTCCATCAAATAAGAGCTCATGATCATTAATTTCTGGAGTGGAAAATAATTTTTCTCGCTTTGTCGTTTTTCTGCTCCATAAAGCCCTCCTACTAGCTGGCGACCCCGTAAAGTTACTTTCACCATGTGACATCCCCGGCCAATCACACCCGCCAGCCCAGTCCCCGGATAAGGAACCAAAAGCTTCTGCAAAATGTACCTAAATTGGGGGGGGGGGGGGGGGGGGGGGGGGGGATGCGTGGGAGTGGGGGCGCGGGGAGAGCCGGGGAGATGCGCTTCGCTGAGAGGTGCCGGGTCCCGGGGTCCGTCACTACCCCGTCGGCTGCTGGGAGCGGGGGGGGCACACACAATGGGGGGACCCCCGCTTGGGCGTTGCGTGGGTGGGGATGAGTGTGAGGGTGAGTGGGGGTGTTGGGGGGCACCGGGCATCCCCCCACGATCTGGGCTGGGAACAATGAGCCCCCCACCCTTTGGTGTGAGTGTGAGTGCTTGAGTGTGAGTGCGTGCATGTGAGTGTGCCCACCCCGAGCTGCACTGACTCCCCCAAACCCTACCCCCGGCAGCCCCCATGTCCACATCCGCCCCCCCCCCCCCCCTCCAAGGCTGGGGAAGGGACAGTGTAGGTTGGGGACACAGCCAGGGGGATCCCTCAAACACCCCGCAGCCCAGACCCGCCCCCCCCATCCCAGAGGGAAGAGGGTTAAACGCTGTCCAGCACCTATTTTTTTCGGGGGGCAGAGGCATTACCTGGAAGGTAGAGGGGGTTTGCTGACCCTGCCTTCAGTCCCAGGGGGGCAGGTCTGCCCTCCCCCGCAACCAGCAGCACGGCAGGGCGGGGTGGGCCGCCCCCCCAGGCAGCGGGGCCCCCCACTTTGCTCCTCAAACTGGCCCCGCTTTGCTTAGCCCCGGCCTTTTGGGAGCAGAGCGGGTGGTTTGGGGGGGGGTGGTGTTGGGGGGGGTGGGGGTGGAGGCAGCACCCTGCTTGTTCCTCGGCCCTGGGTGCTGCAGGTACGCACCCACGGGGTCCCACGTCCACGCGTGTGCAACACACAAGCGTGTGCACCGCTCCTGGCCAACCCGGACCTTGCTTAAGCATTGACCTCCCCAGGCTCAAGCTCTGATATATACATACATACATACATATATAAATAAGATATGTTTATATATATATATAAAAAATTGGGGGGGGGCAAAGCTGGAGGAATGCGTTAAAAATGGCTCCCACCTCCCCGGCGCAGGTCGGGGAGCTGCAAATAAATGGATGTCAACATTTTGGGAGGGTTTTAGCTCCCTCAATTAAAGCTTTTTTTTTAAATCTCCATATCGCCCTAAAGAGAGGGGCAGAGGAGGGAGGTGGGGTATTCCCTCCTTGTGCTTGATAACAATTATAGTTGAAAATCATAGCTTGCAGGGCATTGCCATATTTTACTTGATAACAATAAAAGTGACACATAAAGTTAACTGTTTATGTTTTATTTATTAGACTAAATGTGCCAGCGGTGTCGAAGGCTTTTGGCTGGTTGTTACAGCTTTTTATGGGGTTGTAAAACGCCATAAATCAGTCACTGCGAAATGGTCGGGGCTCTTTGTGCTCTTGGCTGAGAGTTGTGTTTGCGGTGGCTGCTGTTTCTTCTCGAGATGAAAAGTAATAATGGGATTTTATTTTGATTATTATCACCCCCACACACACACCCCAATCATCGCGGTGATTTCGCTTTTTACCTTTTTATTTTCTTTTATTTTTGTTATTATTATTACTATTAACAAGCCCTGGCAAACAGCAAACGCCGCTTTCGCACTTTGAGTAAACTACCTTTAGAAAATGACATCAGCAGGGTTTGAGGATTTAATTAGGAGCGCAGCAATTAAAGGAAAGCAGAACTTTCCAAGGCTCTGGCATCGCCCATATATTCCCCTAGAGACGAATTTGTGACTGGGAGACGCTCACACAAATTCGAGTCTACAGGGTACATATAGGCGACGGGGAGGGCTGGGGGCGGGGGGGGTGGCAAACGGGGGGGAGGGGGCTGAGCCCCCCTCGGACACCAGCTCCGCATCTGTGTGGGCGCCGGGACATGGACTGAGTGGTTTTCTGGCTTTATTTGGGCTTTTTTTGGGGTGGGGTGGAGTGGGGGTGGGGGTAGGGGCGGTAATTGTGGTTGATTTGCAGGGCTTCGCTAATTGCTGGCCCCGTGCACCGGCAAAGCCTGCTCCTTCCTAAAGTTGTAAATCCCGGAATTCCATATAGAAACGCCCACATATATACCTATATAAGGTAAAATTCTTGTTCTTCCCAGAAGGGTTTCAGGGACAGGGAGTGAAGGGGGGATGGGAGTAGCGAGGTTGGGGGGGAAAAGACATGAATAGAAATGTATTCCGGAACCCAAAACATTGATTTAAATATATCCAATAAATTCCTTTTCTCCAGCTATACTTCATTCTGCCCAAACACCTCAGACTCATGCAGGGCTTTGACATTTATAGTTCAGACTGATGCAACAACTTTATTCCAAGGCTGAGGGAATATTGAATAAAGATGGAGAGTTAATAAAGTAATTTTTACCTACGCACGTCCTTCCCCCCTCTCTCTGAATATATGGTTTTCAATAAGCACCTGCAGAATAAATAAATATCCACAGGTAGTTCTCTTAAGGCTATGCTGGATGTTTAAAAAAAAAAAAAAAGAAGCAGCAAAATAAAGCACGGAACAAACCGGCAGCAATCAAATCATTAAAAAATTCAAGGCGTGAAGGTCACAAACTGGGCGACTCTGGACTCTCACTCTCTCAGGGGGGAAACGCAACTTTATTTGCACCGTCTGCACCCCACCCCCCCTTCCCACCCAAATACATCGATTTTTGAGAACTTGCCTCTCCATCGTCTTTCCCCCATCTCCCTTCATCCCCTCTGTGTGCTTGGGGGGGGGGCTGCCCTCGGATTTCTTACAAGTGCATTAAAAAACAAACAAACAAAAGAAATCCCCCGGATTTCTTACATGTGCACCCAAAAAATCCTACTTTTCCCTTTTTATTGCTTATGGTTTAATGTTTCCCCCCTCTGCTTTTTAACCAGTTTAGAGCTGTGCCTCTTGCTGAAGTGTTTGGATTTTATATTTATTTAATCCCCCCTCTTCCCCCCCCCCCCCCTAAAATAAGTCTGCAGGGACGTGTGAAGAATAGTTGTACAAGAATCTGGCTCTTTTGTCCATACAGCAGCCCTCCCACCGCTCTCCATCCCTCGTCCCCCCACCAGCAGAACCGTGTCGAGAAACAGTTTGGGAGGGACAAAACCCAGAGAAACGCAGCACCTCGGCAGAGAAAAAGAAAAAAAGGGGAAAAAAGGAAAAATAAAAAGGATTTTTTTTTTTAAATCTCATCTGGGCCTTTATTTCCTTTTCCTACCTAGGATGAGGGCTGCGAAATATAGATCTGGTTACCGTCGCGGGGACATTTTTAAGTACAAAGCGCCTTTTTGACAGTACTGAAGAAAAATAAGTATGCATTGTCTCTCCGGATTCATTGTGTTGGCTATTACCATACTGACCGTTTGGTAACCTGTACCTCAGCCCATTAGCAATCTGTGCTTTCCAGAAAAAAATGAAGTACCTATCTACTGGGGGTTTGTTATCCCGCGTTTAATAATAATAGGAAAAGCGGGGTAAAAGCTCGCGGTGGATGAACTCTGCCTCCTTGAGATGCGGGAGGTGGGAATCAGTTTGAGAGTGGAGTTTTATTCCAAGCTTGTTTTAAGGTGATTATCGCACAATTAGTGGTGGGAGAACTAAAAACCTGCGTGGGAGCGCGTATATATTTTGTATTATTTTTTAATAGTTGGGTCCTCTCTGCCATAGGCAATGACATGTAATTAATTATATTTTATTTTTCTTCCTTCCAACTTGAAAGCAGTGAGTGCAAAGAAGACCTTTTCTTTTTGTCCCTTCCTAATGCAAATAGACAAGGTCTAATTTATGCAAAGAAATATGCAAATGTTTAATTGATTTTTTTCTTAAATCTGTTGTCAGTAAAAGTAATGAATAGGCCTAAAACGATTTTAATAAGCAAAGCCTGTCACCTAAAGTCCTAGCCTTCACATTTTTCTTTTGAGCCTCTTTCGTCTCAAAGAAACTAATAATGTAAATATTTATCCCTTCATTTTAACGCAGTAAAGATGAATCCCTCTTGTTTGCAAAAGAACTAAAAAAATAAAATAAAATGTGCAAACCAGTTTCTCTATCTATCCCTTCCCCCTCCCCCCCCTTCTCACCCCACCCAGGAATTCAATTTTCTTCAAATCTCGTTGAAAGTGGCTTTTTAAAAAGTGGGCGCATTTTAATATTGGTTAGACAGCGTGACCTGAATTTCACCTCAACTGTTTGACTTGATCCAATAGGTCACTGCCAAGGAGTTATTGATGGGGGAACTCCATTGAAATTTCTCTCCTCACAAATGGCCTTTAGATCTTCTAGCGAGTTCAATAACTAGTTATAATGTAGAAGGGGAAAAATGAAGCCCAGAGGCAAACTAATTTGATGTTTCATTTTTATGCTGGAGAAATTGTTGGTTTTTGTTCCTCTCACCTCTCGCTCTGCCCCTCTCTGCCTCTCCAAAAGTGGGGGGGGGGGGGGGCACGGGGGGACGGGGACACAAAAAATAAAAATAATCTGGTGTGAGCGAAGCCCCCTCTGAGCACAGGTCTGTCTGTGCTAGAAATATCTGCTATTTTATTTATAATTTAATTGGCACTGGCGCTTCAGCCCGGGAACTCCTTGGGACTCGGTGGAGCGTGGAGCCCAGCAAGAAACTTGCTGCTTGGTAGGAAACATTTTTTTTTTTCTTTTTAAATTGTTTTCTTTTTCCTTTTTTTTTTTCTTCCCCCCACCCCCCCCCCCCCCCACTTTTTTTATTCCTTTTTTCGGGAAAGATTTTGTCCCAAGCCAATCAAAGGCGCCAGTAGCCCCGTCATAGCCCTCTGCTCCCCAAGTTCTGCGGTCCGCAGGGCCAGGCAGCGCCAGTGCTCGCGGCAGCTCTGCCCCCCAGCAAACCAAGCCCCTCCGAGCGGCTCTGAGCCGGACTCGGCAATAAACCCTCACAAACATTTTATTCCCCGGGTTTTTATCCGTGTGCTATGTCGCCCAGCTCATGTGAGCACATCTGGGCTCTCCCCTGGTTCGTTGGCCTCGGGGAGGGTTTTCTCCCTTTTGCTTCCTTCAGATTAATTTTCTTTCAGGCCTAAAATATTTAATTGGTGGTGGGAGGTGTTATTGGAGTTGGGGGGGGGGGGACCGAGAGGCAGAAGCAGAAGCAGACGCAGACTCAGCTGGAGGATGCTTTTAAGTGATACATACACAGGAGCTAAGATTTCTCCTTGACTTTTCACAAAGACGACTTACACTGACCCACCGGATAATTGCTGAACCCTGGGTTAAGTTGAAAAGAAAACATTGGGCTTGTATTGGGGAAAGGGCTTGTTTTGCGAGGGGGTAGAAAGTGAAAGTTGCAGGAGAAAGTGTCCAGGGCCTGCAGCAAGCCCATTAGCAGATCTATAGATGTTATCGTATGGGATGGAAACATATACAAACTTGAGGCTGATCCCTCTTGTTGGAGAGAGCTTCTGCTTCAGTGGTACTTATTGCTCTCACCCCGTGGAAATCATCCTCCAGGAAGACAATATTAATAATTAACATCACTTCCCGCCCCCCTCCCCCGCCCCCCCTCCCCCCAGCCTCCTCCCCCAGACCACCTTAGGTTGCAAATCCACTTCTAGGCTCTATAATCCTGAGTCTTCCTTGATTGCCTGGGCCGGGGAGAAGGGAGTGGGAAAAGTTTCTTTTAAGTGATACATACTTATGTATGGGACAGAGGATGAAAAATAAGGTATTTCCCTCTCCCACCCCCCCTCGAAAGTTAATCCAGCCCGAGCTGCCGGGGGGGGGGGGGCGGGGCGAAGGGGATAACCGAGGGATCTGGGGAGAGGGGCAGCCTTGACCCTTGTTGCTGCAAAGGGAAGGTGACAGACAGAGGCAGAGGGAAGGTGGCAGAGGTGACTCAGCCTTCACTCGGGGGATGCAGAACCCCTGGCCTGGCACCACAACAGGGTGGAAACGGATAAGATAATCGGAAATTCCCTCTTTTCCCTGCATTTTGAGTCTTCCCAAGCGAAGACGAAGCCCAGTTTTCACCAGGCTGCCTTCATCCCTTTTTAACATCCTTTGCAATTAAAAATAAATCCCGGGGGGTGCTGCTTTCGGGGACGCGACCCAGCACTTCTTAAGCAAAAAGCGGCCAAAAACCCATGCAGAAAATCCTCTTTTTTTTTTTCCTCCTCGGTGTTCAAATGGCCGCGTTGCTCCAAGCAAACGCATCCCTGAGACACCCAGTCCCCGCCGATGCACCTTGGAGACTGCTGAAAGCTCGGATCAATACCCCGGTGTTATTAAAAACCCTTGTGTATCCTTTCGTCTGGATGCAGGTCAATGGAAAGTGGGGTGAGGAGGGATGGAGAAGCGGACGACACGCGTGGGGAGTGACAAGGGTGTGTGGGGGGGGGTCCTGCCCCTGTAGGGCCAGACAGCATCACATGGAGGGCAGATCCGCAGTCTCGCAGCCAGCTGCAGATGTGGAAGGGATGGGATGAAGGGCAAGATGATTTAAAATCCCGGTTTTATCGCCCTTTGGGCCGTGTTTTAAACTCTCTCGGTGTGTAAACATGCTCTTTAAATCCGACATGACCCAGATGCGCGCAGCTCCGCGCCCATGTGCGCACCCCCAGTCCTGACAGCTCACAGCCAGACAGGGACAATGGGCTTTTCCCGGGGGGAATTCTGCTCCCCCGGGGCTGAGGAATGGGGAGGGATGTTCCCTCCGCACCCTCAGCCTGGCGAACCGCTTCGCCGAGCCATCACATGTATTTAAATCTTAATAATAATTGCAATAATGATATTAACACCCCGAGAAGGCGGCGCGGACACCCCGGAGCCCGGGGAACCCTTGTTAGTGTGGGAAAGGAGGGATTTAACGCGAGGAAAGGCACTCGCCGCTCCCTTTAATGTTTATTTATTTTTTTTCACTAGGGTACTTTCAGTTTAATCTTTCGCAGTGCAATAAACTATTATCTTAGTTAATCCCCAAGGTGAATCCATCAAAACCTTTTAATAAAACGTTTCGTGGCTTCCACGGGGGCCTCCAGCAATAGGGGCTGAAGAAGGGCAATCCTTGGGTTGTTTGGGGTTTTTTTTTTGGGGGGGGAGTCTCCCTAAAATTTCCTGCTAGTGAAACGGGTGAGAGGGGATGTCCCCCCTCGGCGGGGCCATTAGGATTCCGGCAGCATGGGGAGCTGTGGGAGCCATCACTCACGGCCCCGGGAGCAAAGGGAGCCGGGCTGGAACAAGCAGAGCCGCGGGGATGATATAGGGAAGCAGGCCGCCAGCATCAATCCCGACCTGATAAGAAATTGGCTGCTTCCCTGGGGAAAAAAAAAAAAAAGAAAAAAAAAAAGAAAAAAAAAAAGGTTGGGAGTGTGCTGAAGAAAAAGAGACAAAAATGGGGGACCTGAAAGGAAGGAGGAAAAAAAAGGAAAAAAAGGAAAAAAAGGAAAATAATGGGGAAAAATAATATTATGGCCCGTTTGCCTGGGCCAGAGGTTTTGGGGGGGAAAATCGCCTTTTCCCAACCCTAAAGATGCCCCCGGTCCTTTATGTTTTCCGGGAAAACTGGGAAAGGCTAGCTGATTTGGGGGGGGGGGGGGGGGGGGGGGGAAAGGGAAAGGGAAAAGAAGGGGAAAGCAGCCCTTCGCCCAGAGGACACGGTGAAGGTCGCTTCAAGGACCAGCCTACGAGGGGTTGTGCAAACTGCAGCTCCCCAAAATCTTCTTTTAAGTCCCAGATCTGACTTGAAACATTGCGTTTGGGGCTTAAGTGAAGGATTAGGCGTTCGTGCAGCACGCTGAAAGTCTTCCATAAAATATAGGTTTGTTCATACTCCACTTCTCCCCTTACGCATGACCCAGCCACTCCAGCCCCAGCCTATTTTTTAAAGCTTTCTATTTCGCCACAATATTATAGAGAATTAATTTCGACAAGAGACAGGTACCGAAGAGGAGCAGACACAGATGTAAAGTGTCAGCTTGAGTCTGCAGGTAAATATTTTCCCCTTTTCCAACATGTAAAGGGCTTTATTCTGCCTTGGAATGGAGAGAAAGAAAAAGAGCAGGAAAGAGGGATTATTGTTTGCGCAGGATGCGCATGGACACGCACCAGACCACGCACTCAAGTGGCCTTTTTTCCCCAAAAAGAGGCACCCATGTGCTCTAGAGAGAGAAGAGACCCCCGCCCAAGGGAGCAAGGGAGAGGAAAGATGCTCAGGACCCCTTCCCAGGGGCCAGCCCCCTCAATGTTCCCCCAAAATCTCTTTCAGCACCCGGGGAGGGGGCGGGGGGAGCCTTGCACGCAGCTGAGTGGCTCTTTTGGGGGGGGGGGGCGGAATTTGCTTAGATCCCAAATTTGGGGGATATTTTGGTGAAGTGGATTGTTCTGCTGGATGCTGGATCCCAGAGAGGGGTGTGAAGGAGAGGAGCCGGCGAAGAGGAGATGGCACCGGGGCCTGGAGTGGGACATGAGCTACCTCGTTATTAATTACAGAAACTCATCAAGCTCAGCCTGCAAAGACCTTAATGTGGGCTCTAACCGGGAGGCGGTGTCCCCTCCCCACAAAGGAGAGGAGGCTTTGAGCTTTGCAGAAGCTCTGTGTGTCCCCTGAACTCTGTGTCGTCCCCCCAACTGTGTGTGTCCTCCAGACTGTGTCCCCCCCAATGTCCACACCGAGGACGAATCTGCTGGGGGGGGGGGGGGGGGGGGGGGAAGAGGAGGGGGCTTCCAGTGGGTTGCCTTCGGTTTGAGGTGGAATGTAGAGTTGGGTGGGGGAGTGAGGCGGGGGTTGAAGTACAAGAAGGAAAGAAGGGTGAGATGTATGGAAAAACAGAGGATGAGAGACGAATATGGAAAGAAGAAGGTAGCGGGAAAGGGAGAGAGATGGGGAGAGAAGAAAAAAAAGAGAAGGAAGGAAGGAAAGGGAAAAAAGAAAGCAAAGAGGAAGAAAAGAGGAAGAAAAGAAAGAAGAGAGGAAAATAAGCAGAAGAAATTAAATCAGGGATGGAGGTGTATTCGCCGACGCCCCGCAGAAGAGATGCCCTGTGTGGTTTGCCGGGGTTTTGGAGAGCTGGAAGGCCGGGGGGGTCCCAGCAGACACGTAGCGCTGTGTTGCTCCCCCTGCCCGTGGCAGAGCCCTCCCCCCCCCCGCCCCCCCCAGCTGGGAGCCGCGCGTCCGGGGGAGCGGGTGGACACGGGAAGGAGGGAGGGGGGAGCTGGTGTCTTGAAAACAACATAAATAATCATAAAGAAAAATAGTATTACATACTACTGACTCCCTTCAAGTTATATTTATTTATTTTTCCTAAATCTACAGGACAGAAAGTTTCATTTTTTTTAAAGCAGGACGAACTCCTCCTAGTCAAACTCCAGCAAACTCTAAAAACCTGCCCTGGACGCAAATAAATACCAGAGGTCAACAGTAGCCGCTCTCCCTTCCCTGGTGATTATTTTACTGCTGAGAGGGAATCAGAGGAATCTGCTAAGTGCCAGGAAAACATTTAAATATATCTGTGTCTGTTTACCTAAGTGTGCGTGTCTGTGTGCGCACACGGGCGCAGCCCGAGCCCTGTAGCCGCCTATGAACTGCACTTATACGTATCTATACTGAGCCGTGCACAGCACCCCGGTGCCTATGGCTGCGTATAATATCAATATGCACACCGACGCAGCCCAAGCAGGAAGAAAAGGACCAATAAATTGTGTCTAGGAGGAAATAAAGGTGTGCTTTCTCTCGTGTCTGGCCAAATCATGTTGCTTTGACCCTTTTTCCCATAAGGAGGAGAAAAGAGTTGGGATAAAGAGGTGGAGAGGATGTGTCCGGAGCGAAAATAATTAGTGTGTTTATTTTCTTTCGTCCCTTCCTTCCTAAAAGCAGGGAAAGTGGATGGGGAGGATGTATATTCCCAGTCCCTGCTGGGAAAAGGGGTCATGTCTGCCAGGCAAGAAAAAAAAATCACAAATAACGTCCGTCCGTCCGTGTCGTGTCCCCCCCCCAAAAAAAAAAAAAAAGAGGGGAAAAAATTAGAAATCGATAACTCGGGACTCAACTCTTGACCAGGAAAACCCAGATCAAAACATCATTTGATAGAAACGCGCTTTGAGGAGTGGATAATAAATCAATAAAATCAATCCATCAATAGGATCTGCGGGGACAGGCGGGCTCCGCAGCCGGGCTGCTGAGAGCGGGCAGGGGGAAAATGGAAGTTAATATTCAGAAACTCTCTTCCCTGCCTCGGGGAGGGAAAAACCCACCCAGATGATGGGATGGAAACATCGGGCTGCACTTATTTCAGCCGGATTTCCTCCGTCTTTTCATCCACCTTCTAATAACCCTTCTTTTTTTTTTCCCAGCACCCAGCTAGATGCGAGGAAAGCATATTCCCCAGTCATTCTCCGGACTTTGGGTTGGTTTTGGTGTTGGTGTGTTGTTTTTTTTTTTTTCCTTCCTGTCCAATTACACAGAAAATTATTTTGCTGTTTCTGTAAAGGGGGTTTCTTATGAACACTGTATTTTTTAAATCCCGTAATTCACACAACAGACGACTGGAAGCTCTCTTGGTCGCATACGCAAACGCGAGCAGCATCTAAACTCAAATTAAATTATATTTAAGCGAAAACGCAAAATATCCGGAAGAAGTGTCTCCAACCCGGCATTTATTTTTAATGATCCCCCCATCCATCATCGAGAGGAAGAGGTGGGAAATTAGAGGTCGCAGTGGAAAGAAAGAGCCGAGTTTCACGTCGAATGCAAAAAACTTTCTTCTTCCTCCCCCAATGTGGGAAAACGCCCGTGTTTCTGCCACAGCCAGCCTCGACACGCGTGGGAGAGCATCCCCTATCACCCTTGAAAAGCTCTGGTGGTCCGTGGTGAAGCTGGGGGGACCGCTCCCCCCCAAATCACCTCTTCCCTTTGGATGCTGCCGGGTTTTGAGCGACTTCACATTATCCCAGAAGCACATTTTTTAAACCAGTCTTGCAAGGACTTTCCCATGGGGTTTGCGGTGATGGGGGAGGTTTAGGATCAGTGGGGTCCAGGGTCCCCCAACCCCTGAGTGCTCCCAGCTCCCCAGGTTTGGAGCTGCCCAAATCTTTGCACCGTTTTTCTTTATTTTTTCTAACACCTTTCCCCACTATTAACAACCGCTAAATAAAGGGAATAACGCTAATTTTCAACGTTTTTCCCTTTTCCAAGCCCGCAGCACCTGCACCACCCCGGGGGGGGGGGGCGGGGGGCAAGAAAAGGATGCTGAGGCCCCAAGGACCCCCACGAGAGCCCTGGGCTGGCAACCGTGGCCTTGTCCAACAGCCACAGACACCTCGCTTGCTCCGGGATGGGGGAGTGCAAAGAAAATACTGATTATTTCTGATGCTATTTTTAAAAATACCCTTTGAGGTGGCCCGCCCGCCTCGAGAGAGCCGTATAGGCGAGCCCTATAGATCCCCATTGCTGTATAGGACTTAGGTAGACAGGTCTGCCCAGGGAGCTGGGTGTGTGTGTCTACCTTCCCAGTGGAGTTGAGGGGAAAAATTAATATGCATCTCTATGATGGAGACTAAAACCTGGCACCCCAAGATGTGCTTCTATGTTGGTTTGTGCAGCTCCCGGCCCTGGTGCCCAAAGGAGGGTGCAAAAAGGGGGCAGCGAGGCCTGGGGGTGCTCACAAGGCCTCAGCAAAACAGCCCCCTCCAGTCACTGAAACCCACCCTCTGACCTCATCGAGACCCTCAGACAATCAAATGTTCCCCTCAGGGGGGGTCAGCCCCCGCAGGACACCCTCAAACGACGGTCCCCCAGATAAGGCACTTAAAGAAGGGACTTAAAATCCACCCCCCACACCGGGTGCCCCAAAAGGATCACAGGTCCCAGGGAGCTTCCCCAGCAAGGTTGCTCCCTGCTTTTGGGGGAGGGATTGAGCCCCCACGGGGCTCTGGAGAGGAGAAGATTTGGGAGTCCCCAATACCTTTTGCCATGTCCCCACCTCTTAGTCAATCCTTTCCCCAAAGGTTGTGCTTGCAGAGTGGGGGGTGCAGCCCAGCTGCCCCCTGCCCCGCCCCCCCCCCCAGCACCCTGGCATGGGGGGCAGCCCCATCCCACCATCTGAGTGGGGAGCACTGGTCCCTGGAGTGCAGAGGAAGAGGCCAGCCCTGACTGCAATGGGGTCCCCATCCCTGCAAGGGAGCTGATAGGACAGGCTCAGCCCCAAAGAGCCCCCCCAGCACCCATGAAAAAAGTTGCACACATGGTGGGTTGGTGTTTGCATGTGTGTGAGGTCTTGGGGTGTACACGTGCACTTTTGAGGGGGTGCATGCATGCCCTTGTGAGCACATGTTTGCAAGCATGCATTTGCATGTCTGCATGTGTGCTGGCATAGGTGTGCACATGTGTGTGCATTTGCACACTTGCATGTATGTGCACACATTGGTGCCTATGTGTGTGCATTTGCATGCCTGCCTGTGCATGCATGTGTTTGCCTGTGTGTGCATGCGCACAGTGGGAATTTGCAACCTCTGCTCCCTGGGCTGCCCCCCCCCAAAATAAAACACGAGCCTCCTGCCCCAAGGATGCATCCCTCCTAAATGCAAGGCCTGGGTTAACACCAGGATGAGACCTTGCAGAGGATGGGGGGCACAAAGCTGAGCATCTGCCACCCCCTCAGAGAACAATAGAGGCCCAACCACTGTCTGGAAGGGGGTGCCCCATTGTTTTCCGTGGGACCCTCTCCTCAGGGGGGGTACCCTGTGGTGGGAGCCAGGGAGCTAGGCCATCTCCCACTCCCCCCAAGTTCCCAGCAAATTGCATCTCCCCTATTGCTTCCCCTCCCCAGGCTCCTCGGGGATGTTTGACCTCAAAGGGCCCCTGGGGTGGGCGGCGTCCTGGCACCCCAAGAGGTCCCCAGCAGGGGCTCCCCGAGCTCCAGCTCCCACCCTGCCGCACGTGAGATCCCCCACGCATGGCAGCCCCAACTTCACCAAACACCCCCTAACGAAGCACAGGCAGAGGGGGAGGGGGATGCGGCTCATGCTCTGCACAGACCCTCTTCCCCTCTGCGTGGGTCCCCACCAAGGTGCCGTGGGCCTCCGCACGGAGAAACCCTCCCTCCGCACACCTGCACCGGCCCCACCCGCGGCCCCGCTCCGCGCATGCCCTTCCCAGCGCGGCCGCCGCCTGGGGCTCTCCCAGTAATTATATTCCCCCCCCCCCCCTTCTTCTTCTTTTTTTTTTTTTTTAATTATTTCTTTCCCCTCCTCTCTTTGCAAAGCCCAACTCTACCCCCAAACACAAATACACCGCTCCCCCCCACCCCCACCCCCACCTCTCGGATGAAACTTAGGGATACGCACAGCCTGCTTCCAGGCTGGGGCTTGGCGGGGGTGTGTGTGTGTGTGGGGGGCAACTGATGAGGAAGGGGGGGTTTTGCTGCCGAACCAGTAATGTATAGACTTTCTTTGGCCTTATCTCGTCTCCAGCAGCCCTGGGGATGCAAAGGCGGGGGGGTCGGGGGTGAGGATGAGATTCCTGCCAGATAAGATCCTTGCCTGCAGCTCGCCCCTTTGCAAAACTCACATTCCAGCTCAGGCCCCCCCCTCCCCAACACCCACCCACCCCCGACATTTTCCCACGCAAGGAGGGGAATTTCAAAAATATTTCGCAATTCCTAGGGATGTTAAAAAAAATAAATAACTGAAATATATTTTTTTAAAAAAAGACAGAGAGCGAGAGACTTAGGATGAAGGAAAACTTACTGGGAGATGCTGCTCCAGGAGCCCCGCAGCCGCCGTGCTCCGCTCTAAGCGCCTTGTCCCACTGTCCCAGCATTAAACAGCTCTAGCAGCTGCGATGGTGGACAGTTAAGATTATATATGATGTAAATATATTGTGGGTTTGTCAGCTCCCCCAAACCATAAAACTTAGTTTAATGACATCACGTGCTCCCTGAGAGCCATTCAGGGCTTTTGCTTAGGGCCATCCACATAAATAACCTTCAAAAGTTTTAAACTACTAAATTCACATAGAAGCCATGAGTATTTCTGCTAATGTTCTCATGTTCTCGGTGACACTAAAAGAGCTTTGCTTTTTTAAAAAACAAAAACAAAACAAAACAAAAAGTCCTGGATTTATACATATATATAAAAAAATGGAACTTTGGTTTGTTTGCTGTTTTTGGGCCATTTTAAGTTCTCACGGGGTTGACACGGATGACGGGGCAAGGTAAGTCCTTTTCTGTTTCCTTCTTGAGTCTTTGGGAAGGGATCAAGCAGCCGAGAGGGGAAATAAAATGGCAAATCTCTTCCAGACAGCACCAGCAACAACATCCACCAAATACCCACCAGTCGCCAGAAAAATGCCCCTTAAAGAAGAGAGGGATGAGGGGTGCAGAGAGCCCCCCCCGACCCCCCTCTCCCCCCCTCCCCGGAGCAGGAGAAGCCAATAATTAATCATAAGCAGCCGCATTCCGCTCCGCAGGGTGGAAATGGGACAGTATGAAATTTAAAGTGGGTGTTTTGGGGTGCTGTTCTTTTTTTTTTTCCCCCTGCTCTCGCAGATAAAACACGCGTGGCCTGGGAGCTGGTTAACCCTTGCCTTGACAAACTCAAGCTGCCTTGACAGCTTCCCGGTTAAAAAGGAGAGGAAAAAGGTGTTGTTAGATTGCGAAATGTAATCAGAATAAAAAATAATAACCCAGAGACGCTGCAATAATGTTGGTGAGAGCGAGGGGAAGACATTGCTTAAGAGAAAATTGAATGGAATAACGAGCAATTACCAGTACACGCCAAGAGGGTTTTGTGCCTGAACAACCAGTCAATAGATTTACACAGCATGGGGAAAAAATAAAAAACGGGGAGGGGGGGCATAAAAAAAAGAGATGATTGGAATCGCTACTAGCCTCCCTGAAATCACCCCAGGCCCCAAGAGTGGGGGAACAACTCGGATATAGGCAGCAAATAAATGTGCGAGGCGAGCCTTGCTTGGCTTTGCAGTATTTCACTCCAAACCGAAGGGAAAATGACAGTCGAGACGGTAGGGAAAAAAAAAAAAAACCGGGGAAAAAAAAACCCAAACCCAAGAGGATTTTTATCCACTGACAGTAAAATTAAATATCTTTGCAGCTTGCAACTCGCCAAATAACCAGAACCCAACATCTACGAATAACACCCATCAAATAAAATAATAACAATTAAAATAAAAGCCCTCGGAGATGAGGAGGTGCCCCACTTGAGCACGCTGTGCTAATTGTACCCCTAAAGGCAGCCAGAGCCGCTGCTGGAAGAAACTTTTGTTTTGCAGGTTCAGGAAATTGTTCCGTTGTTTCCCATGTGTAAAGGAAATCCTATAAAGTTTTATGGAGCTTATTGGCTTCTCCCAGCATTTGTTTTCGCCTGTAAATAGCTGGCAAGACACAGGAGGAGTCACCCTGCGTGTGCGTGTCTGGGTGCAGCGCTGCACCATCTGCCTGGGAAAATATACGTTGAGCTCTATGCAAATGTGCCGGCACACGTATAGACGCTGTGCACCCACCTCTCGGCGGTGCACGAGTGGGTCTGGAGGGAGTGCTTGCACCCACCCGACCCCTCCGTGGGTGGAAAGCACGTGGAGAGGCACCTATAGACCCGCCACGAAGGTTTTTCTCAGCCCCGTGCCTACACCATATGGCTGTAGGTATGGAGGAGTCCATATGGACCGAAGTGTTAGCCTCCGGGATGTATGGACACCCTATGGAAGGCGTGTTTCCACCCCCGGAGTGGAGCCCATGTGTTCCGCATTAGGCCTCTCCAGCTTAGCAGAGACAGAAAATAATACCTATATTTTTAACAAAAGCAATAGATAGATGCCTACAAAAAGAGCCAAGAAGGGGGGTGCAGTCCTCTCTTCCCCTGCAGCCTCCCTGGGGTGTCAGCAGGGCCTGCAGCCCCCCACTTACCCAGGCAGCCCCCTCCATCCCCAGCCCAGTCACCTCCCGTCGGGCACTGGGACCTGCTTCCCGCTTCCAGGTGCTGCCCAGCCCGCAGCAGGAGGCAGCGGCTGCCAGGTTTTGGGGCAGAATCATTTTATCCCGAGTGTACGTTGGGGAGAAGAGGGGGGACGAAAGAGAAACAGAGAGAGAAGGTAATTTTAATACCATATTCCTATTAAAATGCCATCTGCCAGGCGAGGACACCAGCCTGGAATGGAAAGCCTGAGAGAAATAAATAAGTCCGGGATGGGACAGGGAGCGGCTCACCTTCCTCGGGGCCCAGCCAGCACTTAACCACCAAATTTAAAAAAAACCACTTTTTTTCCCCTTCCCCATGGTCTGGGAAATAGGAAAAGCAGCACGTACCTTTTCCAGGGTGGGGGGAGAAGGGTGTTCTTCATCCCTCCTGAGATCTGCTTTTTTTTTTTTCTTTTAAAATAAATAATAATATTAAAAAATCAATACTTTGCCAAAGTAGCAAAGGAGGAGGAAGCTGCTCCAAGGCAGGGAAGGAGCACAGAAATACCTGCCCGGCGCGCCAACTTTTGGATTATTTACTGTTTATTCCATATGACAAAATAGAAGTTTCATCGCCCTTTTGCAGACGAAACAACAACTAATAAATATACCGTGTACATCATTGCGGGGGGTGGGGTGGTAAAGGAAGTTACTGCGATGGACTGCATTTAGAGAGAGATGTACAAATTGGGGTTCGCCTTGGCTTTTTTAATATATATCTTAGCATTTAGCAAATCCACATTAATTACGCAACAAATAAATACACAATAATATTAAGCCCAGAGGCTCTATATCCCTCCCCCACCTCCCATGCTGCACTTTCCTGCCCGGAGATTTCGGAGGATCCGCGCAAACCTGTGTGTCCCGTCCCCCCGTCCCCCCCGCCCCCCAAGTCTATTCATTTCTTTTCTATGCAAATAATAATAAAACGATGCCATCCGAGTCCCAACGCAAACACTCAAACACACACCAGGGACCCCCCGGCTCATCTCAGGGGGTCTAGAAGTGCATTTTAGGGGGTGCCGAGCCCCGGCGAGGGGCAAGGTTTTTCTTTCCGACTTGAGAGCCGGAGCAGAGGTGCCAGAGCATCTTTCCTGGGCAATTCCCAGCCCAGCAGATCAGCAATTCCCTTCTCCCATACGGGCGAGCGGAGAGCGGGGCTGGGACTTCACGTAACTTATTGGGTTTGGGGTGGGTTTTTTTTCCCCCCTTATTTTCCTTTTTTCCTTCTTCACTAGCTTTTTCCCTCCTCCCTCCATTTTTCCTAGGAATATTGTGATTTTTAGAGCTGAGAGGACACGACCCAGCCACTCTGCGGATTTTTTTTTAAGCCTTATTGGTGGGGTTTTTTCCCCTTGGTAATTTTTCCCTTCGAAGAGCGCACAGGTTAGGACACTTATTAACAACCTAAAGAGCGATACACTAATTTTTTGCATGAAGCTAACAGCGGGGTTGTGTTTTTTTGTTGGTTTTCTTTTTCTTTTCTTTTTTTTTTTTTTTTTTTTTTTTTTTGCATACTAATAAGAGATCTCCTTTGTCTGAGGGATTTGTGAGGGTACGGACCAGAGTCCATCCAGCAGCTCCCTCCCTCCCCACCCCAAAATCAAAGTTTCCTCAAGGTAGCTTCCATCAGAAGTGACGAGAAAAAAAAAAAAAGAAAAAAAAAAAAAAAAGCAGGGGACCCCCCCCATCTCCTGCAATCCCACCTAAAGAGCCTCTTTGCTTTTCAACTTGGAATCTTTCTTCCACTTCATCCTCCGGTTTTGAAACCAGATTTTGATTTGTCTCTCGTTCAGACAGAGGTTGTTGGCGATCTCAATGCGCCTCCGCCGGGTCAGGTATCTGTTAAAATGAAATTCTTTCTCTAGTTCCAGAGTTTGGTAGCGGGTGTAGCTGGTTCGGGAGCGTTTACCGTCCGTTTCTGGGGAAGGAGAAAAAAAGGAAAAAAAAAAAAAAAAAAAAGAAGGGAAGACACCGCATGAAAAGCCAAAGCAATTCTGGATGGATTTTAAATTTTTTATTAAAATTTTGGTTTTCATGGTAAAACCCGGTTACAAATCTAGGATATACAGAAGTTTGCTGGGGCTGTGGGCACGCAGGGAGTGAAGTAGCCTGAAATCCTTCGTTCCCCAACACCTTCAGCCCCCCAAGTCCCCCCCTTTCTTTCTAAAGCCCAGATCAAACGCATGTAGATGAGCCAGAAGTGAACCTGTTTCCTCTCGGACAATAAGGAAGTCTACAAAGGAGGGAAATATCTTTTCTTGGGGATCTTGTCTTTTTTTCCTCCCCTTCTCAGCCCTGGGAGGGCGGAGGGGGAAAATCTCTCCATGCTTTCCCTCCACCTTCGCTTCTGGTGTCTTTTTTTTTTTTAAGCTCACCCTCAAAGAACATGTGTATTTCAAGTTATTTTTAACCCCCCTTCCCAAAAAAATGGAATATTGCCTTTTATACACGTTTTGTTTCTATGATCCAATTATGCTGTCATAAATTTGGGCGTATATAGCCTCTAAGCCTTTTAGTGGACAGTTTTACGAGCAATTGATGCCTTAGTCGTAAAATTTACGACCTCAGGTTTTTTATTATTTGCCCCGTATGGCCTATAAAAACCCAAGGCAAAAATCTTGTGAAACAAAAATCAAGAAGTGAAAGTTTTACCATGGCTCATGTGTAGTTTGGTCATCCAGGGGTAAATTTGTGGAGGTTGTTGCTGCTGCAGTTGTGGTCCTCCTTGTTGTGCTGTTTGCACGGGCTCAGCTTTGATTTCACTCGAGCTCTTAGATCTCTCCTCCAGCGCCGTGTTAGCACTCTTCTGACTGTAAATCCCGGGATTTAGGGATGCTTGATCGTCTCTGGCTAAAGGATGCCCTGAAGAACCCATGACCGTGCAGGAAGGTCGCTCGGGGTTAGCTCGGGGGGTTGCCGACATGTCCAAGCCGCTCAGGGAGCTGGCAGCCCCGGAGGAGGGGAGGGTGATGCTTAGATCCAAGCCACTGTAGCGGTACCTGGGTGACTGAACCTCAGGCACACTTCCATAATTTCCATAACTTTGCATGGCATAGGCAGGAACAGTGGGACTTTGCTTATAAAACGAATTGGCGACGTAAGAACTCATGGCGGAGGAGGGGAGGAAAAAAAAATAAAAAAAAGGGGGGGGGAGAAAATTTGGGGAGGGGGATTTTTTCCCCTCTTTTTTCTTCTTTTTCCCCCCCTCTGTTTTTTTCTCTTTTTATTCCTTTTTCCCCCTCTTTTTTCCTTTTTTCCTCTTTTTTCTTCTTTTTTTCTCCTCTTTTCTTCCTTATTTTTTCTCTTTTTCCCCCCTTTTTTCTTTTTTTTCTTTTTTTTTTTTTCAACCGCTTTGATTAGGGTGATTTGTGGCCCTTTGAAGTTCAGGGGTGGGGGGGGCGCGTTTTGTTCCTCCTAAAGTGCAGAATTTATAGGTGGGGATTCTTCTTTCTTTTTCCCCCTATACGCGCTGCCCAAATATGGGATATTTAAGTGGCGTCACGTGACGGCGCCGGCCACTCATCAATTTGCCTTGATGACCCCGGGGCGGGTTATTGATGGGCGCCCGCGGAAGGCGCCGGGGGTGCGCGGGGGAGCGCGGGCGGAGCGCGCCGCGGGACGGCAAGGCGGCAGCGGCACCTAGCGCTGCTCCGCGGCACCGCACCGCCGCTCCGCGCCCCCCCGCGCACCGCGCCGCCCCCCGCGCAGGGCGGCACAGCGCGCAGCCGGCGTCCGGGCTCCCTCAGCGCACCGCGATTTTCAAAAGATTTTTTATTTTATTTTTATTTTCCGCGCAGTTTTCCGCGCTTTATTGCAAAATCGCAGGGCGAGGAATGAACAAAAACCATAAACCAAACAACCTGGGTTCTTTGGTTGGTTTGTTTGTTCGGGGTTTTTTTTATCTCTTTTCTGTGGGTACAACGAGGAGGGGAAGCTCGCAGCAGCGCGTTACCTCCGCATCCTTTTTAATGTCTTTTTTTAATTGCACGAAGATTTGCTGGCTAGGTGGAAGGCAGCGCTATCCCCCGCGGTGTTTGCCAAGGTTTTGGGTAGCGGTGGCGGTCGGGGAAGCTCCTGAGCGTTGTGCAGGGGCTGCTCCTCGCGTATAAGGTCCTCCAATGCGCTAAAGTTTACATTCCTGTTATCTTTCCCCCCTTCCCCCCCCCCCCCCCCCCCCCCCCCCCCCGCCCCGCTTTGCAAATTTATTGCTGGCAGAAGCCTGGATCTTCCTTATCTGCTGCTCGCTGGAGAAACCAGCCCCTCTCTTCAAAGGGCACGGCGACTGGGAAATAAATACCTTCAAATCTGAATTTCCAGCCCTCCCTTCTGCTCCGGAGCAGGGCGGGGGTTGTGGTGGGGGATGCGGTGGGAGACGGGCAGCTCGGAGCCCCCCAGCCCGCTCCGGGCTTTGCCTTGCAGACCTGAGCACGTTTTCTTTCTATTCCGTCTCCATTCAACAGCCAGAGAATGCCTTGAATGCGCTGGGTGTTACATATCGCCTTCATTCTCTCTATAGGCGCTGAATTATATATGTGTGGTTGTGGATATATGTTGTGAGTTTTGTTGGTTTGGAGGTTTTTTTGTTGGTTTTTTTTTGGGAGGTTGGGGTTTTTTGGGGGGAAATTCAGATTGGTTTACACCCATGGAGCCTCCTGCTCCCTGGCCAGGTCCTTACCCTCTTGCAAAACACTCTTGGCGTCTGCTTCTTGGTGCTATTTCCTTGCTTTCTTTCGTTTTAAGAGAGATTTTAATAATTTTTTTCGTCTTTCCTGCGCCTTGTAAATATCGCCTGCACATTCCAGGCTGGAGACGAGCAAAGGATGGGTTGAAAAAATCTCCCCAGGCTGAATTTTTTTTTTTTTTTTTGGTCTCCTTTCATATTTTTTTCCTGGTTATAATCACTTAACACCAAATCCTGGTTGTTTGTTAAAAAACTTGAAGGGGGCTAAGCTGCTTCCAGGGAAATATCACCCCTGGCTAAGCGCTACCTACTGAACAGCCCAGCAAATATTAGAGCAGTGACAAAGAGGCGAGAAAAATGCAGGTTTTTTCATCCAGCCTTCGCAATGGTTTATCCGAGCCTGCGATCCACAGCGGCGGGGTTGGTTTCCCAGCGTTATATTCACAATTTCCGTTCTCCTAAGGATGAGTTTCTGGATAAAAGTGACTCCCCCCCCCCCTCCCCCCGGAAAGGTTTATTGGGTCGAAATAAGTCGGGGGGAGTTGGGGGGTGGGTGCATGGGGGTGTTGAAGTGGGTCCTTCCGCAGAGCTGGGGGATTCTCAGCTGTGTAGAGCTCAAATTAAATCAAAATAATAAGAAAAAGAAGCAGAACCTTTGACCTGGTATTTGACTGGGGAGGGTGCAATAAGAAATATATACTGTTTTGAACTTTGGAAATCCATTTTTAATCATGAAGCGAGAGGTATGGCATAGATTCCTGATGCCACCGAACAATACAGTAACAAGACTAATTCAAGGAGACAAAGCAAAATGTAATTTCCCCCCCCTCCCTTTTTTTCTTCTTTTTTTTTTTTTTTTTGGAATACTCTTGAATGAGAGGTACGAAGGAGGGAGAAAAAGGAGAGAGGGAGCTGATTTTCAGGAACAACACACAGAAGATAAGTGAACTTTCTAACAGGCTGTTATCAACACGAAAGGTTTCAACTGAAGCTCAGAGGCCATTCTATAAACTTTAAAAATAATATTCAGTTTTTATTAAATACTCAACATAGTCCTCTGGACATGACCTTTATACATGAGAGGGTGTAACACAAGATTATTTTTTTTTCCCTTTTCTACTGCTATAGAACTCCATTCACTTTATACTGTGGAACATTACAGTGCTAAACATAAATATAAATACAGGTACCACAAACACAGTTAAAAATATTCACACAGAAACTGTCACAGTTTGTAGTATGCAGTGATGAGCCCAGGTATCTGCTTAAATACAAGGAGGATGCTCTTGGAAATGCTATATTTAGGTGGAAGGAGCTTTCTCAGGGAAATCATATTTTTCACCGGGGGAGGAAGAACTGCTCTGGCTGGGGGGAGGAGAAGCGACTGGGCAGAGTCCGACCCGGCACAGCGGAGGGTGGGTGCCCAATTTGGGGGGGGGGGGGGGAGGCGGAGGAAGGGGGGGAGTGTGCGGCTTGAAACAGTCTTATCCCGAGTTAGATAAATAGGCAATGGCGAAGATGCGTGTGCGGGGTGGGGGTCACTGGAGAGAGCGGAGGGCGGGGGGGCTGTGTAGCGGTGGGGAGGGGGTGTCCACATTTCCACCTTAGACCTTTTTTTTTTAACCTCCCCCCCGATTATTATTATTATTTATTTATTTTTTTTTTTTTTTTAAAGTAGCCAAACATTGTGCCAGTGATAAATACGGGGGGGGGAGGATCGGGGGGGGGGAGGGTGGGGTGGTCCTGCCGCCGAGCTGTCACTTTTTCACTCCTTCTGCTTCTCCTCCTCTGTCTCTTCTCGCTTCTCCTCCTTGGCCAAGCTGTCGGCGGCGGCGGCGGCGGCCCCCCCCCCCCGCCCCGGAGAGGGTTGAACTCAAATTACTTTCTTTTTTCCATTTCATCCTTCGGTTCTGGAACCAGATCTTGATCTGCCGCTCCGTCAGGCAGAGCGCGTTGGCGATCTCGATCCGCCTCCGCCGGGTCAGGTACCGGTTGAAGTGAAATTCCTTCTCCAGCTCCAGGGTCTGGTAACGGGAGTAGATCTGGCGGCCCCGCCGGCGGTCGGCCCCGTAGCCCACTCCTAGGGATGCCGAGACAAAACAGACTAAAAACCGTCAGCCCGGCAGAACGCCGAGGGGGCGGCACACCCGCACCCGCGCAGCCCCTCCGCCCCCGCGCAACCCCGCGCCCGCCCCGCTCCTCCTCCCCCCACCCCCAGCCGCGGCGGCAGCGCGGTCGCCTGCCCCTTCCCCAGCACCCCCCCACCTCGAAAAAAACCCTAAAATACCCTTTCTTTTCTTTTCTTTTTTTTTTTTTTTTTTTTTTTTGGATTAAATTAACCCTGTGCGCGCAGCGTTTTCTCCCGGGTCATTTTCTCCCGGGATGCTGCTCCCGCCCCCGCCCCCCCCCCCCCCCCCCCCTTCTTTTTCCCACATTATTTCTGCCAATTGGAGGATTTGGGGGAGCCGGGGAGGCGGCGGCGGGGGGGGGGGGGGGGGGAAGTGGGAGCTTCCCCCGGCCCCTCTTGGTGCGGGGAACCCGCCACCGCCGCACTTCCCGCACCCGTCATTAAAACTTATTTTTACCCCGGTAATATTTCGTGCTTAACTCCCGAGCAGAGCTCGCTGCACTTTATTATAGATATTTTACACTCTCGAAGTCTTTTAATTAGAAAGAGCATAACAAGCCATATTTGCTTGCAACAACTTAACAAATAAAAGGCCTGTAGCTGCAACTGTGAAGGAGCTATATTATTGTTTTTATGGGGCCATAAAAAGTCGCTCAGCCTGTTCTGCTAGGGAGAAGGTCGTAAAGATGGTTCAGTTTATTTAATTTATATCTCCGAGCTGTAAAACTTACCACTGTGGGAGTTCATACGCTGCATCCATGGGTATATTTGAATGCTAGTTTTTTGTTCTTGCGAAGTGTTCCTGTTTTGGTCACTGGTAAAATCCTGTGCGATTGATGTCTGTGTATTATGTCCCATAGAATTTTGCCTGCAGCTAGAAAGCATGTCTTTTTCTTGGTAAAAAGCATTAGATCCATAGTCATAAGGTCCTCGGCTGGAGCTAAACACAACATTATCTTGCGGTGAATAAAAAGGAGAAGAATAAATCCGGTTTTGAGCAACGGCTGCTCCATAAGTAGAAAAATGCCTGACAGGGTCATAGGCAGTTGAATTGAGGGCTACGTTGGGAAGCACCTCTTGGCCACTGGTTAGATGGCAGGATAAAGATGGGTTTGTAAAATAGGAATTCATATCGTCCTCTATACCTGGCTGTGTGATTTCTTTAATATTTATTTCTGTCTCCAGTTTGTAGTCTGAACTAGATTGTTATAGGGAAGGCTCTGCTCCAGGACAGACAAAATGACAAAGTCAGCTGACCCGGGGGGAGCCAATGGGGAGGCGGGTGTCAAAAAGGGAAAAAATTGCTTTTGCTTCTGTTGATTCCCTAGTTGAAACTAAGTGGGCATGGAAAGTAAGTCCTGCACCCCCAAAGCCCCCCCAGCACCCCCGGGGTGCCGGAGGATGGGGAGGATGCGGTGGGGAGAGGAGCGCTCCCAGAGCCAGGGCTGGGGGTCGTGCCTGGGGAGGGAGCTGGGCTGGGGGGGGGGTGTGTGCCACAAATTTCTTAAGCCAGGCTTAACTTTTCCTTCCCCCCCCACTCCCCTCCCCACTCCCACCCCCCTTTTCTGCTAATAGACACCGGGGTTTGAAAGCACCGTCTGTGAGTCTGTGCATTATGTTGCTTGTGTTTTGGTGTGTGTGTTTTGGGTTTTTTTTTTAATAAATGTTTGCTTAATATCTTGTAATAAAACAGCTCAGAATTCACAGTAATAAATCTCAGATGTCCACAGAATATTAAGCCATAAATTACCCGCCTTTTTTTTTTTTTTTTACCCCCCCTTCTTGTTCTCATGTAGCATTGGTCAATATTATGGCATCAAATGGTTGTGTTCCTGATGAGAAAATATTACATAAAGAGAGGGGGGAAAACATGGCGACTTCTGAATTGATAACGTGTTTCAGAGCCTTCCCAAAGTCTGTCTTGGGGAGGGGAAAAAAAAAAAAAAAAAGACATCCAGAAAAGCAATACCCAACATTGCAAACTCACGTTAACCTGGCAGTTAGATTTCTCCTCTAGTTTGACATTTCTCCCCTCAAACGTTTCCCTGTTAATTTTCAATGCTAGAGGATATTTACGTTTTCAACAACAACTACAACAACAGGAAAAAAAAAAAAAAGAGGATTTTTATTTGTAATGGAGAGCAATGGGGAGCCTGGGCTGGGGACGCAACCTCGTGTTTGTGTTTGCAGCAATTTATAGTTGCAGATATTTACAACTGATTGGGAAACTTCTATAGCAAATATTTAGTTAGATGAAAGGGGGGATTATATTCTATCTTCTCTGGGTAGATTGCACCTAGAACTAATTGAAATGAAGACAGCTAATCTAATTTTAATTTCAATCTAGAGCCATAAATTGCCCCTTAAATGTAAAACATACCTGCTGATCTGTAAATATTGCGAGGTATCTTTATCATTCTGGTGGCTTGCTATTTAAAAATTCAATTATGGCAGGGAAACCCTGGCCTCCTCTGTGTTGTTTTTGTATTGTTTTTTTTTTTTTAAACCTCCATCGTGTCCACGTTTTTATTTTGAATGTGAGGGTGCGGGGGACTGGGGAGAGGAAGGTTTGTGGGTGCACACCCAATTCAAAACTGAGAGGATTTGTTTGTCTTGCTCCCAATCAATAGACTTAATTAATTTTTTTAGCGATGTATCCCTAAAAGGTTTTAGCTGACAAAGAAAGGTTGGGGTGTGTGTGTATATTTTTTTCCCCAGCTATAACAGAAACCCGGATGCCAAAGGATTTTATGCTCTTTTTCCTCTGTGTAACAAAGCAAAGTAATCAATGGTAGCAATAAAACCATAAACGAGACTACAACTGAAAAAAAAAAGCTCGTGTATTCATCTTCTATAACGTTAAGGCTTCCCCTGAGTGTCACTAGGGGAAAAAATAAAGTTTCTAACCAAAAAGGAGATAGCTGGAAGTGTGCACCATCTTGTTTAGCATATGTACCTTGTTAGGGAGCGCAGCCTGGCTCCCACCTAAGGCTGCCCAACTTGGAGCCAGCCTGGTACAGATATAAGACTCATGTACAGGGGGAAGATTTACAGGCGTTTTCCACCAAAAAAAGCAAACTTCACTTTGCTTTCGTTCCCCTTTCACTTTGCTCCCTCTCCCCTTTCCCCACAGCCTGCCCGGGGATTTCTGGAATCAAAGAAAGAGGTGAAAATAAAGAAACTAGGGAAGAAACGCTATTACTGGGGGGATTTTTTAATTTTTTTTTTTTTTTGTCCGCCTTCTGCTGAGATGTTAAACCCCCAGGCTGAGGCACTCTCAGCTGGACAGAGCTGGAGAGCCAGGGATGTGTTGCAAATATTATTAGCCATGGGCACATCTCCTCCGAAGCCAAGTCCTTTCAGGGCAGGGTTACTTTGGAAACCACCACTGACCATGCAAGCTGCTTCCAGATATTAAATTGTTGCAAAGGTCCAACAAATGGACTGGAGGGAGAGATGGATGAATGAGGGCTTTGCAGTTATTGGCGTGTTGTCTTACCTTATGTATTGCTTACAGCCCGATGTAATTTGGCGAGTAAATGAAAAGTAGCTACAGCTAGATGGGTTGGACCTCTGCTAGGGCAGATTGGTGTGGGGAGTTGCACCTATGGAAGGGCATTTATACCCACGCCAAGCTTGCCAAACTTTGGAGGAGTTGCTGGAAGGGCTCCTTCTAAGGTATTTTTTTTTCCTTTTTAATTATTTTTTTTGTTTGTTTTTTTGCTTGCACCCCCCCCCCCCCTTTTTTTTTTGTATAGGTGCTCGGGGGCTGTTGTATCAGAGACCTGTGTGATAACCGTGTGACTAGGAGTCGAGAAAGTTAAGTGTTTTATTACTTCTCTAAACAGAGGGCAAGTCTTAAAAGTCTGGTCGATTTATAGTGAACAGAAACCAGCTGCC
This sequence comes from Falco naumanni, assembly GCF_017639655.2. NCBI lineage: Eukaryota > Metazoa > Chordata > Aves > Falconiformes > Falconidae > Falco > Falco naumanni. The sequence goes on along the minus strand of NW_024427345.1, from coordinate 1,027,194 downwards.
GTAAAGAAACTTAAAATAGGATCCTCTCCCCACGTTAAAAATCAGGTTTCTGGGAGAAAAGAGAGAGAAAGAGGAGGGGGTGAGGAAAAAAAAAAAAAAACATCCCAGAGCAGAACCACCCCAAAAGCTCCTGCAAATATAAATGAAGCATCATTAAAGTATGTTTTACTCATTGCAATTCCTGAGCCTCACGTTTTGAATGCACTGGATATACCCCACCCCCCCACCCCCCCTGATATTTTCTAGCAGTTTGGGGATTTCTCGAAAGTATTTCATCAATATATGTCACTACCAAAAAGGTATTTATTTTTTCCCCCATGAAAACATGTAAAGGGAATATGTGGGGCGCTTTCTGGTTAAATTGGTCTGCAAACAATTATGTAAACTCATCAGCAGAAGCAAGAACAGATGTTTTATTAAAAGTGCTACACAGCAGTAGAAATATGTACAAGTCTTCGAGTAGCTCTTTAATAGGAGTTGCTCTTTGTTCCCAGAAAAGAAAAGCGCCCATAGAAATCTGAAATAACATTCACCACTCATAAGCCATATTCCACACACACCCCTTTTTTTTTTCTCCTCTTCCCCCCACTGATGCTCACACAGAGGAGGGGTGTGGGGGAATAGAAAGAAAAAAAATATGTGTCGGGAGATTTCCTTCCCCCTCCTAGCTATAATTAGCGATTTGATGAACTGATTTGGGGTGGGGGGGTGGGGGGGAAGCTTTTTTTTAAAAAAGCAATCCCAACACATGTGTTTTCTATCCCTCAGTAATTACTGAAAGGAAACAAATCCAAATCGGTGTCCGTCCCCCTCCTCCCCTCCCTCCCTGAACAGCCTGCAGATACCGCTACTGGCAGCGAGCTCCTGCTCAGCCCTGCAGCTCTCTAGGCTGGGGTGTTTTTTTGGGGGGTGGGCGGTATGGTGTGGTGTGTGTCTCTTTCTTTCCAGCCACGTTACCCGCTTGGGGCAGATCCCGGCGTGGGACAAGAGACAGGGCTCCACACACACCCCACGCGTGTCGTAGTCGGGGGCTGGGAGGTGCCCGCCCGCTTGGGGCATGGAGCCACTACCTGCCCCCCCTCCCCCTTAAAAATTAAAATTATTCAAGCAGAGTGAGGGTGTTTTTCTGTAGACTGCTGCCAAAATGCTTATTTGGGGATGCACAAACGGGGGGCACCCTTAGCCTTCCCCCCCCCCCGCCCAAAAATGCCCACACCTATGCGTGTGTAAGGCACACGCACACCCACGCACACCACTGACATCTGGCCGTGATACTGCGCGCCCACATCTGATTAAATACTCGAAGCTCTTAGAGGTAAATACAAGTGATGCCATTAAAAGCCTTTTTATTTAAACTGATTTCACCTTGTATCTGGGATCTCTGCCTCCCCCCTCCCCTTTGCTTTTTTTTTTTTCTTTTTTTTTTTCCCCTAACTTGACATTTATGGCACACGTGAGTCCTAATTATTTATTTGGGTCTTTCGCTGGGAATTTATTCCTGCTCTTTACAACAGGGTTTTCCTAGTCAAATACTGCTTTGTGCTGTAAATAACGCTTTAAAAAATACTAAAAAACAAAATAGGGATAACAACACAGACATACCCCCCAAAAGAAAGGGGCAAAAGTATAAAAACAACAACCTCGTGGAGGTTTATTTACCTCTCCCCCAGCCCGAAATGTCTCGCATTGTTTTGTCTCTATTCTCTGTAATTACAAGCTCGGAGTCAGAGTCTGGGCAGCTCTTAATTAAAAAAAAAAAAAAATCTCTCCTTCTCCTCAATACTTCTATTCAGAGCTCCATAGACTATTTAAAGTTTTATTCCGGGGCTGCAGATACCGCGTTTGGAAGAGGGTGGCCTATTTGGGAGGTTTATCTGCTAATTAAAAGACATTTTGTGCACCAAGATGCACAGCGTCATAATTAGAGAAAACACCCATTCCCCCCCATATCTTTCCAAGAAGAGGAGCTGGAAAAAAATATAGCCAGCGCCGTTTCTGCTATTTATTTTTTTTTTAATGCAAACCTCCGAAAACCCCTTTTTTCGCCCTAGGTGGATAAAGAAGAGTATTTACCACCCCGTGTGTTGCTCATAGAGTTGCCCAGACGAGTCATTTATTTGCCTTTTCCTATTGATTTCTTTTTCCCAGCGTGGTGGAGGGAAATGGCCTTAAACGTGTTCTTGTTGCCTTTATTTTATTCTCAGTGTTGCTTTAGGAAAGTGCAGCAAAAGTTCAGGGTGACTCCCTTCAAGTCGTAATGCTGAGCGCGAAAATAAAATAAAATAATAATATCAATGGGGGCAAAACCAGGTTTTTCTCGCTTGCAAAACCTCTCGGTCGCTGCACACATTTCCAGGGGCTGGAAGGTACAAGAAAGAAAAAAAAAAAAAAAAAAAAGGAGAATTCTGGCAATTGTCAAAACACATGTCTGTTAACCAGGAAACCGAGAGGTGTGTGGGGAAGAGAAATTAATCTGTTCCTACTTCTGAAATTTATCCCTCTGCATTCTGTCGAGGCTTGAAAACGCTTTCTGACACTTTAAAACATTCATGTAGGTTTCTCCCCGCGATGATGTCGCGACGGGAGGAGACTTTTAATTCTCAAATATTCTTTTTAATGGGGGGGTGGTGATTTATTTCATTATTTTTCTCCTTCCCAGATTTATTGGCGAATCTCAGCCCAACAAAAGAAGGCAGCACCGAAATCTCCCCACGGAAACAGGACTTCGCTGGGTCTTAAATTACCAAGTAGCCACGTTGCAAAAAGTTAAGAGCAGCGAAAAAACAAGGGAGAAACCCCCCTTCCCTGCAACACCGCCTCGATTAAATTTAATTTGCTGATTAAGCGCACTTCGAAATAAATCACATCAGCGCTAGGAAGGGGGACGCCCCAAAAAGCGAGGGGAAAAAACCCCAAAACATCATATTTTAGGGGATGTAAAATCGCGGAGCAGTGCTTTGTTTATAGGGAGGTGTCTGGCGGCTGCGGAAACATTCCTGGTTGCTCCTCGGGTGAAAGTGGGGATAAATGAGGTTTCTTAATTCAATCTGATCCAGAAAAATACCCTTTTTGCCCCAAAACCGGGGTAAAACCTGCTTAGGTAGCACGTAGCAACTTTCCCGGGGGTGGTGGGCTGCTGAAATCTGCCTTCCAGCTTTTAATTAATATTTCCCTTTTAAACGTGGGTCTCTTTTCATGATGGAGTGGAAATATTCCCTAAAATCCCTAACATTAAAAGAAGCGAAAAAATTACAGTGGCGCTCATGACGTCACACCCGTCACGGACAAGGCTTGATGGCGTAAAATTCTAAAAGGTGACATTTTGCTGCACACGTGTGTATCTGTATGCATATCTATATGTACATGTATGCAGAGGTGCAATTACTTTTGCTGGGTGTGGAGATTAAAAATAAAAAGGAGTGGGATGTTATTACGTTCTGCAAGGATAACTCAGGAGTGAAAAATTGTTGTCATTAACTATAGGCAGTTTTATCCTTTATTCTTTGCAGATATGAAGGCAGAAATTTAATCATAGGTGGCTCGGAAAAAAAATAATTCAGGAAACAATAATAGTTGCCTTAATGATGTTTTTTTTAGAGGCGATCACTTAGGCAGAATTAAACTATATATTTGGAGACAACCTCTTGAGCACTTTGTTGAATTTATACATTTACATCGCCTTTAATCGAGCAACAATTTAATATTTCAGGATTTGCTTAAATACACTCATATTTTCAGGGGGAAAATACCGTTCCCGAGTTCACATGCTTTATCTATTTTTATGAGTTCAAGTACATTGGAATGATTTAAACCCCGATAACACGGAACGAAAGGAATAAAATAAAATAAAATAAAAAACACCAAACCCGCCTTGAATTAGCAGAAAGTGCAAGTGAGGAGTTTCAAATGGGTTTGGGAAAGTTGGGGAAGTTTGTGAATGCGGAGGGGGCTTGGGAGACACACACACGCCTCAATGTTCAAGGTACTAAAACTTCTTTGAAAAGTGGTATTTTATTTTTATGGCAGAAGATTTGCAGGGCTTTTCACCCTCTCCCAGCCGAGGGTTCCCTCCCCACCCCACACCCCGTCCCCCCTGTAGGACCCCCCCCTCCCGCCACAATTACACACACAGACAGACGGGGGCGGGGGGGGGGGGGAGGGGAGGAAAGGCACCAAATTGCAAAAAATTGCAAGTTTCTGTCACTTGGTGGCAGTATACAAAACAAGTAAACAAAAACGGGCAGAAATTTAAACACTCAAAGAGGGGGGACAAGGGGACGAGGGGGGCCACCTGCGGGAAAAACCCTCGCCCCCTGCATCCCTTGGACCTTGTCTGGCGGGTGATTTTGAGAGGGGTTAGAGGTTTTTTTTGTTGATTTTCAGTGTTTTTTTCTGGCTTTTTTCTTTCTTTTTTTTTTTTTTGCCTTGTTCCCAGTCTCTCTCACACGCACACCCCTTTTATTTTTCCCCTCCCCGCCCCCCATTGAAACGCGGGGTCTTTAGTCTGGGGACAAAGACTTTTACAGCAAGGTGTGTCCCCATGCGACAAAGGCGACCCGAGCAGCCTGTCCCCTGCAGACTGCGTCCAGACACCGCAATTTCGGGGATTTCTGCCTTTTATTGTGTTTGTGTCTGGGGAGGAGGGGGGGGGGGGGAGACGGAGCCGCTTTTCGCCTTCCTCCTCCCCAGCATCTTTCTCCCCCTCTGAGGCTGGAGGTCACACACAAACACACACCCCGTAAAAAATCGCCTTCTTCAGATTTAGGGGTGCTTTTGCCCCGATTTCCTCACTTTTCTTCCCAAATCCCGACCTCACACTTCAGCTCCCCGCTGCCACCTCAACTGCGATAGGGAAAGGCCTTCTGTTTTAAAATTATTATTATGGTTTTTAGCCCTGACCTCAAAGAGTTCCACTGAAAATGAAATATTTTTTTTCACCCCTTTTTCTCCATTTTTTTCTGGATAGGGCGAGCTGCAGGGATTAAACCAACCCTGCCAACAAACGTAACAAGATCTCCAACTATCTGCTCCAGAAAATAAAATTCTTGATCCCTCAATGTTATGCATCATCTTTTCCCAAAGTGTATTTCCCCCTCTATGACTAATTTTTTTTATCTCCCCTCGCCTTTTTTTTTCTCCTCTACACGCCGAGTTCTGCAAATTTATATCTCAGGGAAAAAAAAAAAAAACCAAAACAAAAAAGAACGAAAACCCACCCAAACCCTTTTGCTGCATAAAGCTCCGGATAGAAATACAGTCCTTAAAAAAAATAATTAAAAATTAAAAATCACATTTGTTGGGGAAATAACCACAAAGATAGGGCCCCCATCGCAAATCGATCTGAGCACCACCACCCTCACCGCTCACACCTAACGCCGGTGCCGGTTGCCTATGTATACAAATCATACGTTATTTCTGGTGGGTTTGGATAATTCGTTCCCCCAACCGAAATTCCTTCACACAAGTTGGGAAATCGCTTCTTTCTAATCATTTCTTTGTAGTTACAGGTCTTTTCCAGGCTCTTACAACACGGCGGATTTGGCATAATAATACACCCACACGTTCATGCTCTGTATTTATATATATTTGATCGTAACACGCTTTTATATACGCGGAGATAAACGCCCACGAGCGGCGAAGATCATATCAAACGGGTTTACGGTCGGGTCTATATGTGCGAAATGTGTACGCGTTCGAATAAAATAAATTCCTCGTGTGGCACAGACTGTTTACGTCCTTCATAGGCTCGCACTCAGCACCTCGGAATCAAACACCCCAATAAATAAATTAGGAAGCACTTGGGACAGCGGAATTCCCGTTTAAAAATTTCCGTGGTATCCCATTTAATTTTATTTTTTCTCCACCGACTACATCTGTCGAAGAAAATCTATTCTCTCCGGAAAGTCCATGTCAATAACACGTGGCAATTTTCTCTGTAATCCCTGATGTTACAGAATCGAGCAGCAATTGATTTCCTCTGGTTTAGACGGGGATTAAAAGAAAAAAAGAAACCAAACCAACACATCTCGGAGAATATAAATCATTGCGTTATTCCAGCTCTACATCCTAAAAATGTTTCTCACCATTGCCTGTGTCTGAAGGATGACAATACGTCAAGGGAAAGGGAAAAAATCAATATATTTTAAGGATGTTTTTGGGGGCTGCAGGCCTGGTGGGAGGAGGCTGGATGCGGGGCGGCGGTGGGAGCATCCCCGCGCTGGTGGGAGCGGGAAGCCGGGGCTCGGGGAGGGGGAACAGACGGATTTAAGTCTGAAAACAATAAAAGATCCCATTTCTGTAATCATGTGGTTCCAATAAACACTCATTGTTTGCTCATAAAATGTCTTTACGACTAGCCGAGGTACAGGCAGAGCCTCCGCGCAACGGGGATTTTCCCAGCGAACAAAACCAAGGCAGAACCGGCTCTTCCCTCTTCTCCTTCCCCCCGAACCCTCTGTTTATTTCGGGTTTGGAAAATAAAAATAAGCGGGCACACGGCTTGTTGTCTCAAAGGCAACGGCTGCGAAACCGGCAGGACACCCGCCCCCCCGGCAGGGGCAGGGGCCCGGGCCGGCGGCGCTGGGTTTTGTTCGGCCGGTAATTTCCAGCCCCAAAGACAGCGCAAGGATTTACCAGATTTCTCGAAAGAAAAGGGAAGCCAACTTTGGAAACTTGCCTTTTTTATTTTTTTAATGTCCCCCAGTCTTTTTTTTTTTCCTCCCGCCCCCCAAGATTAAATTTAACACAGCGCCACCAGAAACCAGCCCAGAACTTCATAAACCACTTTCGCTAATTAACCTCTGCCAGCGCGCGCTGGAAATTAGATTAGAGGAGGCCTTTTTTATTTTAAAACCACCAGAAAACGACAACAACCACCAAAAAAGCAGCAAGGCAGAAAGCGAGGAGCCCCCCCAGCCTCCAGCTCCCCTCTTTCCTCTCCAAACCCCAGCCTCCCGCAGACGGCCCCACACTGGGGAACCCTCAAAATCGCTTATAATAAACGAGAAAATTGTTATCGCCTCTCCCACCCCTCCCCCAAAGGGATTATTTAATGTCCAGCCCTATATATGTATACATCCAGCCCTATACGTGCACAGGCTGGCATCACCAGCAGCAAAGCTCTGCTCACACACACGCTCCTTATTACTGTTTTTTAAACACACAGAGGGTTTATCAAGAAAGAGAAATACAACCTCGAGAGGAAATGAAGTCACTACATTATATATATATATATATATATATATATATCTCTTTACATGGCACCGGTACATCCAGAGAGATAGATAAGATTAGATGATGGATGGGTAGGTGGGGAGGTAGGTGGATGGATAGGTAGATGAGGAGGTTAGCAGGGGAAGGGTCACGCTTTAAATCTCACCCGTTAAACCTGAATTAAAGTTGCTGGAGGAAAAGGGGGGGAGGTGGTGTAAAAAAAAAAACCAAAAACAAAACAAAAAACAAACCACACCACAAAAAACATAAGGGAAAGGGAAAGGGGAGGGACTTGCGTGCAAATAAAATAGAAAATCCAACATCGTGTTAACCACTTCGCAGGAAAACCAGAGCGCTCCTGAAAGTTATTGTTGTGATTATTTTTTACAACATGGAGCTTGCTTCAACCGCTCCTCTGCAAAGGGGGGGGAGATTCCATAAAATTCACTAAAATTCCATAAAATTCACTAAAATACAATGAAAGCCCCTTTTCCGGAGAACTTACACCCGTCCGGTTGCAAGAAAAACGAGTAAAGGGAGGAGCTCTTGGGATGCAAAGAGTTGATTGTTAATCAGGTCGCGCTTAATATTAATTATTTTGCCGGGAGAGAAACACGCAGCCCCGCGGAAGAGGCGCAGGCCGCGGCCGACGGCCCTAGGGCTGGGGAGGGGGGCGGCGCTGGGGGGGAAGGTAGGATGGTTGGGGGGGGGGGGGGGATGGGCGTGCAAGTCCGGGCCTTGCGTACACAATTAGCAGTGCAGCTCATTAAATATGGCACTAGCGGCAGCCTTGGACGCCCCACCCGGGCTGCGCCGGGCCGGCCCCTCGGCGCATGCGCTCCCCCCCTTATTTATTTATTTATTTATTTATTTATTTATTTATTTATTTATTTAAAGGAAAAGTTAGGAGGATTAATTTATCCATCTATATGTTTTGGGTTTTTTTTCTTTTTCCCTTCTTCAAACGCGACACCCCCCTCCCCAACACCGACACCCCCCCCCTACTTCCCCATCCTCCGGCGCCCCACGACCTGCCTCCCCGCACCCCGAATATGACATCAGCAACAGCAAATCCTTTTTTTTTCTCCCCCCCCTCCCGAATTAACTGCATTTCTGCCGCCCCGCAGCAGCTTTCCCTCATATCCAAGCTACACCCCTCGCTCGCACAACGATGCATCATTATCCTTAACACCCGGGCTATGGATCATTAGTTACACATTTTAACCAATAAGGGAACACTTACCAGAGGCTCCTGTCTCCCCCTCTCCCTCTCTCTCTCACTCTCTCTCTTTTTTCTCTGTCTCTCCCTCTTTCTGATCCACTGACGCTGCAGCTCAGCTCCACAGAAACATTAAAAAAAAAAAAAAAAAAAAAAAAAAAGGGGGGGAAAAAAGATGGAAACAAAAGCAAAAGAGTTCTTCTCTGGTTGGGCAAGGGATGGGGGAAGCTGAAGGAAGAATCTGTCTCAGGGTTGTTTTTTTTTTGGCTTAAAAAAAAAAAGGTATTTACAACTGCTTGTGCCCCCTCATCATCGCATCCTGCAAAGGAAATGCATTGCGTTTTGCCCCTAGGGGTGGGGAATAGGAGGCGGCAACCAGACGCAGCAGTAAACTCATTAATGCCAAAATGCCCAAAGCAACCAAGAATTCCAACCCCAAGGAGACAGGGAGTGGGGTAAAAAAATCTAGATTTTTTTTTTTGCTAAAAAAAAAAAATCATCATCATCATCATCACGCTAATAATTAAGGGGGGGGAAAAATACCATCCTACCCCTGGCACTGCTTGGACTGTTAAAGGAAAGACTACTGCGAAAGAGTCATAAGAGAAACCACAATAAAAAGTTCACGTTCATGGATGGAGTCCACATGACTTCCTGTGGCCAATCCAACTTGTGATTCAGTCGTAAACTTTTATTGCTCAGCTGTAAATTTTCTGCAAACAACCAGGAATGCGTTGCATTTTTTTGTGACGAGTGCAAATGCTCTCGTCTGTCGCCATGTTTATACAATTCTGCTTTAATATTAGGATTTTTTTTCCCTTTACGCCCCCCCTCCTTCACAGCCCCCCCCCCCCCCCCCCCCCGTTTTTTAATCTTTTAAACGATGGTGTTAATATAAGGGAGGGTGGATTTATTTTTTTTTTTTCTTTTAAAGATAGATTCCGTTTAATTTGATGATTATTAGCTGCTCGGGTTAATTCTCAGAGGTTGTTTTTTTTTTAACTAAGGAAATTTGGCCTTTAGCGCTGAGCGTTATTAGTCTCAGTGTTTTTAATTAATTGGGGGGGGATAAGAAAACATCGAGGAAGAAGGGCAAGCGGAGATCAAAATGGAGCACAGTGGAGTTGAGAAATAAATACATTGAGTGATGAGGGCATGTTAATTTTAAAAGCATTTAATTAATAATCAAGGACAATATGCTCGAGGGGAAAATAGGGAAAATTACTGTTTCTGCCCACCCCGGATCGCCTTGCCAGACCCTCTGCGCAGGGTGTGTCGGCTGCACATGAAGCCTTCCAGGGCAAAAAGTGTCCCCCCCCACCTTCCCACAGCCCCCAGCTCCCCATTACCCCCCGCCCCGCCCCATCCCCGCGCACCTCGCAGCTCCCCGGCTGCCCGACCCAGCCTGGGGGGCACCTGGAACTTCCCGAATTACACCCAAAACTTGAGCCGAAGGCGCGGTATTGACCCAGAAACTCTCGCATCCCTTTCAGTGAATTCCCCAAACCCACCCAGCTTTATGATTTGCTGGTTGGACACATACATACATGTTTTTAAAGCACTTAAACATATTTTTTTCTTTTTTTTTTCTATGCTATTTTCCCTCCAGCAAGCCCCCCCAGCCTTTTGTTTTACCACGCCACGGTGTCGGGGATGCGATGTTTGATAAAAGACGGATTTTATTTTTTTTTTTTACCCCTTTGATTCCCCCCCTCTCCCCTCAAGCCGGGGGGGTCGGGGGTGGGGGGCGTGTAGACGGCTGGGAAATATTGATTTGGAAGGGGAGCGACATTTTCCTGCCGTGTGGAGGCCTGCTCCGGAGGCACCCCGCAACCACAACTGGTGTAAATAGGCAACCGCAAAGCCCAGCCTGCTCAGATGGGCTCCTCCACATTAAACCCTGCAAGCAGCCGCCTCTCTGCTCCTCTTCTCCTCACGGAAAGATAGATATCATTTTTCCCCCCCACCTTCCAACCCCAAATTTCAGCTTCCAGGGCCACGCACACACCGCGCTCCTGCAGCCGGAAAATTAGGAAGATAAAATATTTTGCCGCAATTTTTCCTACCCATTTCCCTCTCTACCCGCACATTTCCAGACACAGAAACAATATTTTTTTTTTCTCCCCAGGTATTTCCGCGATTTGATTTAATTTTAATTGAGGAAAATAAAACAAGAGGGGGTGTGGAGGGAAGTGTGTGTGGGGGGGTCCTCACTCCCTGCCTTTTTAATTTATTTATTTTTTTCTCCCCCTGGCTGGATGCATGTCTGTCTGCCCAAACAACACAAAGGTTGTAATACAACCGGATGGAAGGGAAATTACTTTATTCACTTTACAAACCACCAATAAATTTTATAACAGGTAGTTAAAAGTTACGAGGGGGGAAACTACGACCACAACAGCTTCCCGAGCACAATGGAGATCCCATTTTCCAGAGAGCAGACAAGATAATAAATTCCATAATGTGAAGAGGATATTTTGATCCTGGCAGGCAGAAAGTAACCTGGGCACACATTTGCTAAGGAGGATTTCGGACGATCGTCTCGCCCCTTGCATCAGCCCCCTCTCTATAAAACCTCCTCCCCTCTCCCAATATTAGCAAAGGTATTTTCGGGGGAGGGGGGGCGGGAAATAAAAAAGCTGTGAATTTGAGGGGGGGGCTAAGTCTGGGAGGAAAAAATAGGACGAGCCAAAAAAAAAAAAAAAGGGGGGGTGCAGTTGCCTTTTTTTTTTTTACAAATCTAGCTCACAAAGTTCCCCCCACCTCTGCCCCCGCGCATCTTCCTCCCCTCCCTCCTTTCTCGCCTCCATCCGCGCAAAAAAAAAATTTAATGCCCGAGAAATTCGTTGTCTCTCAAATATAATCCGTGCCCATTTCGGAGTATAAAATCTAAACGAATTTTTTCGCCTAATGGCTGCATTATCGCGCGGCGGCGGCTGTGATTAGAATAATAAATTAAGGGAAAATAAGCAATATGCTCAAACTCAGCTTTTCGAGGAATTATATTTTTCACAAATCACAAATGGAGATCCGAAGGAAATTTGATTGGCTAATAAAAAGCCTGGAATAGGACGATATTTCTTACTTCAGGCGGGTAGATGAGTCTAATTTCAGTAATACCGAAGCTATGATCATTTCTGAATAAGCGACTTTGTGGAGAGCGAATCTTCTTTCAAATTACTTTCCCCCATAAAATGGTCTCTTCTCTTTTTCTCTTGAAATGATGGAGTGATTACAGAAATAACTGGATGTCATCTGAAGATGAGACTCTCTTGTGTTGACTACAGAACATAAACATTTACCCCAAAACTAACTGCTGCGGCTGTAGTTTCAATAATTTAACTCCAGACCCTTTTGATAGATAAATGTCGTTCTGTAGTATTCGTTCGCGTAAAACTACTTAGATTTGTGGATTTAAATATGATGGATAGAGTGCGGATGCAGCTTCTTTTTTATTATTATTATTATTTTTAAACACTTTGATAAGTTCTCCTTCTCCCACACACCCCGCGCTTCGCTGGGAGGATATTTTCTATGCAAAGCCTTTATCGCGATTTTTTTTTTTTAGCAATATAACAGAAAGTATTTTATTTTCACTGATTTCTACGGATTTTTTCATCGCTGGAATGAATGAGCAGACATCCATCCTATGATAGCAAAGCGGGGTGGGGTGTGTGTGTGGGAAATCCCTTGTTGTAAATGCTGGATAAATATCCCCCAAGAAAAAAGCTCTGTTAGAATAAACCACTCTGTTTTATGACTAATAAAACTGCTTACCTTCCTTGCCTGCCCTCGACATGGAAAAATCTAAAATAAACCTTATTGGTGTTTTTTATGTATTTCTTGGGAGATTAACGCCGGTTAACGAGGACATTACAGGTTCTGCAGCGGGGCGAGATCTGCCCGTGTTGGTATTTTGTGCAACCGAGGAGTGGGCACCCACGGGAGCTGCACGCACGCGTTGCACACGCAGCCGCTCAGCCCCATCCCCCGGAAGGATGCGACCCCACTGATGCCATTAGCGGTGCATTTCTCCCCTCCCTCCCCCCCCATTTTGCCCTGGCATTGCAAAGCGGGGCGGCCCGCACTGCAAATGTGGGGGGGAAAGCAGCGAAAAAGTGAATGTGGGTGCACCCACCCGAGTCCCGTTTTCCTGCGTGCCGCAGAACTTCAGTATTTCTCTTTTTTAATTTTTTTTCCCCGCCCCCCTCAGCCCTCCTGGGCAGAGTCCAGCAATTTCAAGCCCTGAGGCATTTAAATCCTTTAAGCTTGGTGGGTTTTGGGTTAAGAATGTCTGAAGCCAACAGAGGAGCCTCCAGACATAGCTCAGCGCATCAGGATGCGTGTGAGGAGCCCTGGGCTTCCTTATCTACAATATCTGGGTAAACATCCCGTCTACTGCATCCCTGGGCTCTAGATGATGTATTCCATTTATCAGCGGGGGGGGGGGGGGGGGGTGCGGGCAGGGAGAGATAGACCCAGTTTAACAGATCAATAGACTTTGTTCAACGAAATGAGGCTGGTGGTAAGAGAATTATTTAGAAAGTTCACCTCCCGTCCGAGAGGTAGGAGAGAGACGTGAAGGCATCATCGCCAGGTTTTGCTGTAAATATCATAAAATATGATACAATAAAGGAAATAAAATAATAGCAATAATGATGGTGCTGATAATAATGACAGTAATATAGTAATAGTCATTGTAAAATAAAAGCAAGTGCTACGTTAGGTATGGTGTCCATGGGGAAGAAGGTATGAATTTGAGGGGAGAGTAAAAGGGGCTTTGCACCTCGGGCGGGGGGAAATATAAATAAATACAAGGTTTTCTTGCCAACTTCATTTTTTGGCGTGTTTCGCACCGCTTTCCTATAGGGAAATGGTGCTGCCACAGAGCCCAGAGCCCAGAGCCTTCCCGCGGGGTTCAGGCAGGTTTTAATGCACACCTAATGTCTCTCGAGTCTCTCAGTCTCTCCCTAACGATCGCCTGCGACCACCGGATTGCACCCAGGAACAGGGGCGGACGGCGTCCCCTGCCTGGTTGCCAGCCCAGCCCAGCCAGGAGGGGGTTTCTGTACTCCAGAGCCAGGCGGGACCAGGGTTTTGCACTTTCGAGCTCTTTCAGATGCCCCTTCCCAGCTGGGAGAAGCACAAATCCAGCCGCAGACCCTTTATGTACTTCATTCCCCCCTCCCGCCCCACCAAGCAGCCTTACCCATAGCAAAGAACGACTTAACAGTGCTGGAGTCATTGCAATCTTTTATTTTATTTTTATTTTTTTCGGAGGACCTACAGCTTCACGTAGACAATTAGCAGCAACATTGCCATTTCTAATGAGCGTTTGCCACCGCAGCAGTGAGATGCCCCGCTCGGGCTCTGGCCAGGCAGGAGGGGCAATCCTCCCCCCCCCCGAGCCACCTCCGCTGCTGGTGGCTGAGCCAAGATGCTCTGATTTCCTCTCAAATAAAGATGAGCCTTGGTTTTTGAAGCTTGCCAAAGATGATTCGAAGGATGAAATATCAGTCAGAGCCCACTCTGAGTGATGTGTAAGTGTGGGTGCTTTTAAATAGAGACATAGTACTGTAGGCAACGCAGTCCTTTTAAAATCTTTTATTATTATTATTATTATTATTATTATTATTTACGTAATGTCTCACGTATACAATACAAATCCACTGTGTCCAGAAGTGTTTTTTTTTTCTTTTTCTTTTTCTTTTTCTGGCGGTAATTGCTACATTCAGAGTTTGAACACGCAGAACTATGCTTTTACATAAAACAAATGACGATTTTTTTTTTGTTTCGAGCATGTTGCATTAACAGATAAGTCAAGACAAATAGATAACTATACATTCAGTGCAATTTAGTTCTACACTACTGTATAAGCACAATAAAATAATACAATACTGTGCGTTCTCAACTAGGCAGTTTCAGTTGTTGGGATTTTTTTTTTCCAAGAAAATAAGCAGCAACAAACGACAATAAAACCGCATTACAAATACTTTCAAAGCATGACTCCTTCTATAGGTAGTGATAAAGTACAATACAAGGTTGGTTGGGATTTTTTATTGTATTTTTATTATTATTTTATGCTACTTAGTAGCTTGCATCAGGGCAAAAACACAGCTCTCTTGCTCGCTTTCTTAAATAAATTCTGACCAAGTAAAATTTAGGATATGTAAGCCCCTTGTTGCTAATAGATTTGATAATTATTGCAGGTTTTCCCTTTAGGTAGTACATGAAGAATTTCGAGTGCTCACACAAGCAAAGGGTAAACAGCGCCTATAGAAATGAGGAAGGGGTTGGGTTGCGTATTTTGGCCTATCAAGGTATATACAAGCCTCAGTCCTATAGAAATGGCGGGTTCTATGTGTGTGTGTGTGTGTGTGTGTGTGTTTGCGGGCGCTACCAGGTATGCTCACCCTCCAAGCTCCTCTTCTTATCTGGCAGGGGCTGCAGGAACGGCCCCTCCAAGGGAACTGATAAATGGCTGGTAGGAATGGAGATCTCCACAGATAGACAGACACTACACAAACAAGCTAAGGAAGCTGGAAGCACCCTCACACTTCCCCTAGGGTCATTCAGGAGAGGCAAAACCAGGCTTTAAAAAAAAAAAAAAAAAAGGCAAAGTCAAAGCTGTGCAAATAAATACATATTCTGCACCCACGAATGGGTGCAGCTTCGCAGGCGGGAGCGGAGGGAGCAGGGGACAAGCAGTGACATTTGCTTCCAGGCTTGGTTTAGGACTTCTGGGGGTTGGGGGTGGTTTTGCTTTGCTGGATCATTTAAATTTTTTTTTCTCTCCCTGCTCTTGCAGTCAAGCCAACTATGTATTTATTGAACTAAAAACGCAGCTATTAAAAAAAAAGCGCGGGGGGGGGGGGGGGGGAGGAAAGTAGGGGAAGTTTCTATGACAATAAAAAAGGCTACAACTGTTTGACAGGTAGTTACTGCTGTGTGAGCCTCTCCATTCTATACTCTATAAAAGCAAATGACCGTCGTAAACATCTCGATTTATCATCTGCCATAAAACGAGACTTCAAGGGGCTGAGAACTCAGTCCTTGCTTTCTTCTTTTTCCTCCTCTTCTTTTTCCTCTTCTTCATTCCCTTCTTCTTCCGTTTTCTCCTCGTCCCTGGCCCCCGGCAGCTTATCTTTATTGTTTTCTTTTTTCCACTTCATCCTCCTGTTCTGGAACCAGATCTTCACTTGTCTCTCGGTCAGTCCCAGGGCATGAGAGACCTCAATCCGCCGCTTCCGTGTCAAATACGGGTTGAAGAGGAACTCCTTTTCTAACTCCAGGGTCTGGTACCGGCTGTAAGTTTGTCTGCCACTGCGTCTTCCGGGAGCTGTAGGACACAAACATCAAATAACTTCTTAATTCTCCCGCTTTGGAGGCTCTGCTCCCCCCCCCCCCCTCCCCCCAGCCCCCCTCGCCTCGATTTTCCTAGAGAAACTGCTGCCCCCCCCCAAAAAAAAAAAAAAAAAAAAAAAGGAAAAAAAAACCTGTAAACCCTTTGCATATTAAAGGCACTAAAGGAAAGTCGCTGGGTTCTTATTAATAATCATAGGGCTGATATTGTTATTAATGCTGATAGTCAGCTGCCTTCCCTCGCTCTACCTGGGGAGTGCTCAGCCCTGGCTGGGTGCAGGGAGGTATGTGTCAAGCTCATTCACAAAAGAGACCTTTCCAGTTTCCTAAAAGGTGATTCTGGATGGTGAGTCCTGGTGGGCAGCTCCATTTTATAAAAAAGATGTTTTCCTATGAAAGGTGCATTTTTCACCATAAAATCCTCTCCAGCTTTTCTCCTTCTCCCCATTCCTTTTTCTTCCTTTTCCTTTCTTCCTTTCTCTTCCTTCTTTTTTCCTTTTCTGTCCTTTCTTTCTTTCTGTCTTTCTTTCTTTCTTTTTTTCTTTCTTTCTTTCTCTCTGTCTCTCCTTCCGCCTCAAAATGCCCAACTATGGTTTCCTTTTCCAAATATTCTTCTCAAAATACAGACTCAGGGTCCTCCTATTTGCTGGTATTTATGTCCTGAGAATTTGAATTTTCTATTAAACCCCCTCTCCCTGCCCTTTCGCTGAGGGCTGTGTGTCTGCAAAGCACACACAGACAGAGATGGGTATTTGCCTGTGCAAACACAGAGATAGTATTTAAAACAACTCGACGTGGACATTTACAGCAATAGCCAAAAAAGAAAGAAAGAGGACTGAGGTATGTGCAGCTGAGCCCCTGCACTTCCTTCTGCACAGTCCTCTCTTAATGAGAAAAACAATCTATTTGTAAAAAAAAAAAAAAAAAAAAAAAAAAAACACCACCAAAAAAAAGCTCCAGTTTGAAATGATTGCATCCTTGAGACTACCTCTAGGTCAAAGCTTAGATAAATAACATGTTTTCCTCTGCGTCTATCTCCCAGCCTCTGGGCCACATCCTTTCTGCATTAGCCAGAACTACTTTCTATTTTCTTTTTTATTGTTGTTGTTAAATTTTGGTGGGGATAGGGGAGAAACTTCGGGGCTCTGATTGTCCTTAAAATTAACACTAACCTTCACATGTTTTGAATTAACAAAGCTTCTAGACAACCTTGGTCCTTAGGTGGGGGAAACCTGTACTTTGAAGTATTTAAGTTTCTGTGCAATTATCTGGACTTCACATGAGCAAAGTTCCATTCAGCCCGAATTATTTTGAATTTCCCACCCCCTTTTTCCTAAGCCAGGACAGCAGACTGTTCTCCACCCCACCCCATAGCTCTGAGCTAAGTTTCCTTTTCTGTTTAAACTTTTATCTCCAGGCTTTAAGAAACAGATGTAAAGTATTAGTAATACTTATACAAGTTCCCACCTTTCAGGCTTCATCTCCAAGCGGTTATGAAAGGCTATATGACATTTTAAAGAGCAGTGTATTATCAACATGCAAACAACCTCGTGGGAGCTGTATCTTACTGCCTATCCTCAAGGCAAGCAATAAAAAACAAGTTTTACTTTATTGTGATTTAAGCCTTTTGCAGGGAATCACCTTGCTGGCTCTCTAGTAACTGCTGTCTTGTTTGCTTTCAAAGGTCTTCCTAAAAAGAAGAAACATTAGCACAAAACTGCTCATTTCTGCCATATTTTACATCTATGCCCCTTATATTTATATTTTCATATATATATATGTATGCATATGTGTGTATGTGCATGTTTATATATGTCTACATATGTTTGTGCTTGTATATGCATACATATATATATAGATAGACAGACAGACAGACAGAGAGGAGAGAGAGAGAGAAAGAGAGAAAAAAATAAAGGAAAACATTTAAGGAGGAGGAAAAAAAGGTCCTAACCGTGAGGTCTCATCCATGGGAACATGAGACTGGGAGACGAATTTTGATTTAAATGCCCTTGTCCCTCGCTAGAGTTACTGTTGGAAGACGATTTACAGTCAGGATATTGTACAACAGTCGTCTCTTGCTGAGCACCATAAAGCGATTGCCTCGGTAGAGCTTCATATCCATAGAATTTAGAAGCGTCTCCGTGACACGCCAAGGCGCATGGGTTTTGCTGGTATCCAGAGTTGGAGATGCTGGAGGTTCCGTGGTGGAAAAACTCTTGGACGTGGTGTGAAGGGTGCTGGAAGGTGGGAGCAGTAGTGCCCGGACCATACACGAGAGCATGGCTCCTGCTAACACTTTGTGGAAATCTGCAGTCGTAGTAAGTTGGCTCCAGCGATTCACCGCCTTTGTACTTGGAAAAGAGAGGATTTACAAAGTAGGAACTCATGACCCTCGCATGCAAAAAAAAAAAAAAAAAAAAAAAAAAAAAAAAAAAAGAGAGAGAGAAAAAAAGGAAAAAAAAAGACGGCTTTAATTCTAGATTAGTGCGAGATTGTCCCTGGACTGTCTCAAGTCCTGCTTTTTAGTGGCTTTTTTTTTTTTTTAATGCGATCTCAAAGGCGTTTCATGGTGCCTCTGTGTGTCTGTACGGTTGGTTCTCGGTGCTCTTGACTTCTCTTGTAATCTGTCGGTAGGTAGAGCTCTCTCTCTCAATTTCTCTGTAACTCTGCTCCTTCCCTTTAACACCACAGGCAAATTCCTCAAAATCCCGGTGGTGTGGCTTTTTTTTTTCTTCTTCTTTTTTTTTTCCCTCCTCTCTCCCCTCACACGCGATATGTACACATCCCTCCGCCACGCTGAGACAGCCTGCCAGCCAAATGACAGCGGTTTGGGGCGCTTTTTCTTTGGGGGGTGTGTGTGTGTGTGGTGGAAAGGTGGTGTATGCCGGGGGGACACACACAAACACGCATAACCCTCCGGAGACCGGGGGGGGACCCACACCTCATGAGTAGAGGAGGGTGAAGGTGCGCATTAATATCCACCACCCCCACCCCCACCCCCCGTTTTTTTTTTTCCCCAGCAGCAGCCTCTTCACTGATGGCAGCAAATACATGCGCTGGGAGGTCAGCCTAGGTAACCTCAACAGGTAAAGGGAGACCAAGCAGCCCCCCCTTGCCCTCCCCATCACCCCCCCTCAAAAAAAAAAATATCGGGGTGAGCTGCTTCTAGTGTTTAGCATCACTCCCCCTTCCCCTCCCATGGGGTCACCCGTTTGCCAAGGAGGATGGTGGGGGTGCCCCTGTTGTTGTTGTTGTTGTTGTTGTCATTGTGTTGGGGTTTGGGGGGGCTGCGAGGGTGGGGTTTGTCCCACCTAGAGGGGGGCAGAAAGGGGAGGGGGGTTCTGGTGTGGTTGAGTCACTGAGCCCAGATTTCCTCTTCCCCCCCCCCTTTTTATTTTTGCTTTTTTTTGGGGGTGTGTGCGTGTGTTGTTGTTATTGTGGTGATGGTGGTTGGAAGATTGGAATCAAACAAGCAAACAAAAGCAAAACGGGAGCGAGCGGGCGAGGGAAGCGTCTCCGTATTGATTGGCTGCTCCTTGCTGTCCTTCTTTAAAGAAAATAAAGGCAGAAAATTATGGGGAGTTATTTATTTTTTATTTCCCCCCCACCCCTTGCTTCCTTTCAAACCAACCACTGAAAATCCACGGCTGGAAATAACAGGGAAGCGTCCTTCCAAGGGAATAAAGTAGACCATTGCTTAAAGAGAGCTACTTTGGACGAAAGAGGCAAAGTGAGACAGAAAGTATGTACTCCCTTTTGTGCATGCCTGTAGAAAATAGCCATCCAGCTTCTTTTTTATTATTATTATTATTATTATTGCTTTGGTATTCAACATAGCGATTTTTCGTGCCTTTTTCTACTGAGAGGGGTATTTGTGCCCCTCGCCCCCACTTTTTGCACTGTAAGTGACCACTCGCTGCAACCTTTCACTTCGGACACTTCATTTTTACGACTGCATGAAGGAACTCAGCTCATTAAAAAATCACTTCAAATCATCAGGATTCGTGTTAATTTTTCACGGGGAGGGGGCGGGGGGGGGAGAAGGACACACTTTGCAAATTAATATTTTCTGTAGAGCCGCAAAGATTATCAAACCCACTAAATGACACAGCGTTATTAACAGTCCCCGTGTTTCCTTCAAAACTCCACAGACCTTCAAATCTTTCCCTCATGTTCTTCCACCACCACCAAAAAAAAAGGAAGCCTAATTATTTTCAGAAGAGACCTGGGTGACTCTGACCGATTTCAAGAGTGGAGGGAGAAAAATACCATCTCAGCTACCCTCGCCAAGCTGCTTTGAGGTGTGTTTTTCTGCCCAGTAAAGGTCATATTCTCATTTTTTCTGAGGCATGGGGTGCCTCAAACCTCTGCTGAGGTCGAAACTCCTTTTTTGTTGTTTTTAGGGATTTTTTTTGCAGACACCTTCCCAAGAAGAGAAGAAGACCCAATAACCACCACCCAGCCCACCTTTATTAGATTTTCATAAATCGAGGGTGTATTTTTCCATTTAGAAAGGCTACATGTGGTGGCTTTTTCCTCCCCGTAAGCAGACAATGACCTATGGAGGAGAACCGCGATTTTTTCCACAGCCTATTGTGAAAATATTTTTAAGAATCAAGCTACCTTTGCTGTGCAGAAATAGCCTTCATACCCGAATAATCTCAAGGACGGCACGATGACCATATTCATTTTTACAGAAATCACCCATCTCATCCCCCCTTCCCCAGATTACCCCTTCCCTAGAGAACAACACAACCACCACCACCACCACCACCCCCCAAAAAAAAAAAAAAAAAAAAAAGAGCAACTAGGGACAGAGGCTCCTTAATTAACAGCTAATAGTCGAGGTGACCATTTTCCTCCTCTGATCAATAGCATTTCTATTTTTAAAATCCCAGTGCCTGCCCATGTAATAAAGGCAGCCCTGCAAATTAAAGCGGGGGGGGGGGGGGGGGGGGAAGTTGTCAGATCTGTGCAGTTGGAGCTGGGATTGGGAAGAGCTGCTGCATTTTTCCAATCATCATTATCCCTGGATGCAATAAGCAGAGGTGCAGCGAGTCTTTCAGAATCCTACCCTAGGCTGGGAAATAAATGTTTGCCTTCAGTATCTGTGAAAGGAAGGATCCCACCACCCCCTCCCAGATTTCATGAAATAAGATATATGCAATTGCCTGCTTCTTTTTAAGGAAAATATCTTGACATTTACTGTCTGGGGAAAGTGCTGCTCTTTGTCTTTACTGTTTTGGCCGTGTTTAGATGTGGGGATGGGTGGGGGGTGATGTGTCTTGCGGGTGCATGCGCTTGAATGTAGCTTTATCGGTGTGGTTGTATTGTACTTTTAGGTGTTTCATTGTACCCTCCCGGAGTTTATTTTATCCCCCCCCTCTCCCTTTGCCCTGACCTTCACTGAAAAATGTCATTCCCTCCTTCTCCACCCCAAAATGAGGCTTTTGAGAGATACGTGATGTGCGTAAATAAAGAGAAGGAAAGGGGGGGGGGAAGAAAACCAAACCCCACAACCACTTCAAAACAGGCAATTTCTCTGTGCAAGCATTTTTTTATGCATTTATGTGCTCCCCGCATTTATGTCAGCCCTGAGCGCTGCTCCGCGCTCCCCGCGGAACGAAACACACACACACCCCCACCCATTAAAAAGGAAGCTATTTATGGGATTTTTCAGCACGGTGCGGGTTTTGAGGGGGGTGAAGTCAGCTCCGCGTTTTCCCCCCCCCGTCCACGGCCGCGGAGCCGCTTCCGCGGGTGCGGGGTGCCGCGGGGTGCTCCCCGCTGCGCGCAGCCCCGCGCTAACATTGGGCAACAGCGCCATCTCGCGGCCGCGGCGGGGCGCGGCGCCGCGGGCGGGGGGGTCCCGCCGGCCCCCGCGGGTTACCGGGCGGCGCGTTACAACCGATAATCCCTTACCGGCACCTCGGGGCGGCGGGGGGAGCCGCGGCCACCCTCCAACACTGGAACGCGGGCAGGATTTTGGGAAAAAGCCATTCCCACCACCACCCTTTTATTTTTCTTTCCCCCCATTTCCCCCTTTTCTCACCCATAAAATTAACAAAAAAAGGCAGCACACGCACGAAGGACCAAACAAACCCACCAGATGTACCACCTCACCCCCCTTCCCCCCCGGCTTTTATCAGTTTTGGCTTGGAGTTGGGGTTTGATTTTCTCTCTCTTTTTCTTTTTTTTTTTTTTTTTTTTTTTTTTTTAACCTCCCCTCTGCCGAGGGGGGTCTGTTGTTTGTAGCTTGTAGACAAAACATTCCAATAATCCGGTTTCAAAGGGAAGAGCACCCACCTTATTTAAACCATAAAGCAATTAAAGCCAGACGTCTAGCCAGATCTAGGGTCCTGTTTTGTTCGGTCCCATTCAGCCATGCATAGCAGGGAGACAAACAGAGTTGTAAAAGTGGCATTTTTTTGGCTGCGGAAATGTACCTATGGACAGCTGTAGGGTCCTGTCGGTTTTGTGTGCCTTACAAAGGGGCAGATTTGAAACCAGGCACACCACACACGCACCCGACAAAAAACCCACCCCACGAACCTTATATACATGGCTATATACATACATATATATTTAAACAATTTTTTTCTTTCTTTCTTGTTTGCCTTGATAAGGGCATCTCTCCCAGGGCAGAAATGCATGTGCATGTTCACAAGCGCCGGCACACAATAGCTGTATCAGTATGCGTCTGCACACACGCGCCATATGTCAAAGAATGCCGAAATTGGAGCATTTTGATACATTGATCCGGGGAAAGGCTGGCCGTAGGGTGTGCTGCCGGGTGCAAGCCGCATTTTTTTCTTTTTAATTATTATTATTTATTTTGAGCCACGTTGGGGTGGGTTTTTTCTCCGCTGGCTGCCGTGGAGGAGAAATTCAATGGCTGAGCCGCACCAGCGCAGCCTCCCAGCAGGGCCAAATGGCATTTTATAACTAGTGTAACCCTTCACCGGGGGACGGGGACGCGGGGCGGGGGGGGGTGGGAGTGGGGGGGGGGAGCTGAGGATACCGGGGGCCTTGCACATGAACTAAAACTGCGGCAGGATTTTAACCCAACCCAACCCACCACCAACAAAAGAAAGCCCCAACCAGCAGCTCGGTGGAGACAAAGGGGCATCTCCTGCGCTGCCCGCCGGCTGTAATGGGGGTCTGGCCGGAGAGCTGACTGCGGCAGGGAGGGAGAGGGGCTGGGGAGGGGGGGGGCTGGGGAGGGAGGAAGGGGGGGCAGGAGGAGGGAGCAGGCTGTGGTCGCACTGGAAATGAGATCCGCTTGAATGAAAGGGGGGCCAAAATGAACTTCCATACATCATGTCTTTTCAACATCGCTAAACGTTCCTGACAAGCCCCTCCAGAGAGCCGGGTCCGAAACTGCCTCCAAAGTCCTGTCCAAATGATGGTCGAGATTTTTATTTTTTTTCTTCGCCCCCTCTTAATTAATAGTGGTAAAACGGGGATGATTTCTCCCCTCTCGCGAAGAGGACGTGAGCGAGCCGCTTCCCGACCCTGCAGGATTTTATTCTTTATTTGAAGCGGGATGAACGAAGGGAGAGAAGCAGATGGGAGGGAAAATAACAACAACAACAACAATAATAATAATAATAATTAAAAAAAAAAAGAATTGACATGACTTAGGTGGAAAGATTTCCCCCTTCTTCTTCCGGTTTTTGGGTTTTTTTGTGGTATTTTTTTTTTGTCCATAAATCTTTCGCTCCGCTAAAATGTTTTCTAACCTGACCATTTCATTGCGCTCGTTAAGGTTTTTTCCAAACAGACCTAGCACAAAACTGGGATTGTAAAAGGGCTTTTTAGCTTCCCCTGCTCCAGGGATGTCTCCGCTGATAGACCGCAGTGCGCCTGTCCCCATCCGGAGACAAAAATAGACCCCACTTTAAAAGCGAGGACACAAATCAGGGTAAGGAAAAGAAACCTCCAAATGCTTCAGCAAGAAATATTAAAGAGCAATATTTTATGAGATCAGCAGAAGTAATCGCTTCCAGATTTTTTTATTTCGGAGGAACTGGGACGAGGGCGACAAACGTATCTCGCTCGCCTGATCTGGTTTTGATTAGAAAGATTAAAACGCTGCTCCACTCATTTCATTAAAGAAAGGGACCTATAACAAGTTTTTATGATTAAACATCCCTTGCTGCTCATTTTTTATACAATCTCCTGCCTCTTGTTTCTCATTCAGCAGCCTGGAAAGCGCCCAGAGAAGGAGCCATTGATAAATCCCGGCTCCAGCGCTGTGGGCAGCGTGTTTTCTCGCCTCTGCACAAGCCCCAGACCCATCTCGCCCTGGCAGGACCGGGGGGGTTGACCTTTCCGCAGCCAACAACCCTTCTCCACCCACCCCCCCTTTTTTTTTTTAATTTCCCCCGTGTAAGGATGAGGGAGGGGGGTCTGCCTTTTATTTTTTTTGCCTTTCAACCCGAAAATTTGCAGGCTACCGCATCGCCACCACACATTTATGTCTTTATTCCCTTGCTCTTTCTTCCCCCCCGCCTCAGCCCAGATCTCCCCCCCCCCCTCCCCGCCTTCTCCTGGGCTGTCTTGCGAGAAACAGCACTTCCAGCAACCCTCCAAGTTTTGGCAACCCATCGATAAGGCAGAAGCTCCCCGAGTGGATGGCAGAGAGCGATGCCTTTGCCAGCTCCTCTATTCCCAGCATCCATATTTAGTCTTTTTACATATCCTTCGATTGCCTGGGGTCATAAATTAGTACAATTAATTATCCCAATCTAAAAATTGATGGCACATATAACCCTTACCTCAGCGCCTTTTTATTATGGTACTCTGAAATAGAAAAGTGCTGGGGAAGGAAGCAGAAATCTCCGCTCTCCTCCGGCTGCGGGGGATGTTCGGGTCCGCCCTGCCGAGGCTGCGGCACCAGCACCGGCACCGGCACCGGCACCGGCACCGGCAGGCAAAGCCCTGGGGCTGCTCCTCTGCAAAGGGCTTTAAATAAAAAGACACCTACATCCTGATTTTTTTCCTTTTTTTTTTTTTTCCCCCCGTGACGTTAGGTATATTTACATAGAGCTGCTCTACAATAGCGAACATAACAATATTACAGAACGGTTCTGAGACGAGAATAAAATACACAAATAAGTACAGCAGAAACGTTCAACACCATGACAGAACATCATTGAGCCATATTCCCTTCGGTCCTTTTTTTTTTTTGTGTGTCTCTTTTTCCTCTTTTTTGTACAAAATATTCACTCACGAGCTCGCGGAATTAAAAAATAAAAATACTGGATAAGTTTAATTTATGAAATAAAATACTAAAAAAAATATTCAAGTACTTCTTGTGTTTGTTTTCTGAGGAGGACAAAACAAAAAACAAGGAAGAAGAAAGGAAGAGAAAACAACCCCCCCCAACATCTTTCTTTTATTTAGTTGCATTTTAGAAAAGACTCGTGTCCCAAAACGCTTGCTGTGTTTGCCTATAATGCTAAACATTCATCCGCACATTCAAAGTCAGAAACACTTCAACCCCCAGAAACAGCCTTTTTTTGTGGGTTTTTTTTTGGTGTTTTTTTCCTTTTTTTTTTTTTTTTTTTTCCTCCACCCTCGTTTCTCATTGACTGGACTTTGCCAACTTTATTGCTGTTCTTTATCGGTTTTTTCTTTATTCATTTTCTTCATTTTCATTCGCCTGTTCTGAAACCAGATTTTGACTTGGCGTTCAGTGAGATTAAGGACTCTGGCTACTTCGTACCTCCGGTCCCGTGTAAGGTACATATTGAATAAAAACTCTTTTTCCAGTTCCAGGGTCTGATACTTTGTGTAAGGACATCTTTTCTTCCTCGTGGAGCGCGCATGAATCCAATTTGCGACGGGATTGTCTGAGAAAGAAGATTTTAACATTTTTTTTGGGGGGGGAAAAATCAGTGTATACAGCTGGCCTTTCTTCCCTCCCCCCTCCACGCCCTGGTGTATCTATAGAAAGAAACCTGTTTAATTAGCAGATCTTACCTAAATATTTTAAGTGACCTTCAGAAGAGTTTAATCTGTTTATTTTGGAGGGGTCATTTCCTTTTCTTTTGCTGCTGTTCTCACATAAAAGTTTCAGTAAATAAAACCGTAGCAATGGGTTTAAAATAATAATTATCCACATGACTGCTACTAGCAGTAATCTAAGAACATAGTCATAAAAAGTAAAAATTCCCACCATTTCATAGGCCCATAAACTCTTTTTACAACCTCAGCTCTCCAATACTTTCCCTAGAAGCTTTCCCAGACCTGGAAAGCCGAGTTTGTTTTTTTAATATCTTAAGGATGACACGCGAGATGTCCCACTGGCTCCCCGAAATTGGCGCTTTTTTTTTTTTTCCCCTTCTCTCCCCCAGCCTAAAGGACTTTCCAGGCTGCTGCCACAGCCCGCCTTGGCCGGGGAGCAAACCCGCCGCTCCGTGGGAGAAGGTTTTACCCTCTGCCCGTTTTAGGCAGCTGCCTGCCAGCAAAGGGAGACTTTCGCCTCCTGATTCCTCGACTTATTTTTATCACGAGGGTGCCTGGCACCAGCTCGCCTGTCATAAATAGAGGTGTGAGCGCCTTTCCTGATAGAGAGCGAGATACTGAGGCACCAAGGTGCTCCCATGTCCTGTCACCCAGCTTTATCGCTCGGAAATCTCCCGCATCTTAGGCCAGGGGGGGTCCCCCCAAGCCCAGGGCACGGCCGAGCGGCCGCAGGGGCGTGCGGTACCCCGGCGGGTGCACCCGCATCATCGTCCTCGCATCACCCGCTGGTGCTGAGGTCCTCTCGGGAGGGTTTGGCGAGGAGGCATTGTGTTGGGTGGGTTTTGCTTTGGGGCTTTTAAAATTATTAATTTATTTTATTTTAATCTCGGATGCTGAGTTGCTGCCCTCCTGCCTCTGCATCCCCCAGGAGCTGGTCCCCTCTGCAGAGCTGGGCTCCAGGCTCCCTGCGCTGCAGGGTGGAGGTGAGGGTGATGCTGGCGGTTACCTGACTCCTGCCCCTACAGTGTTCAAGGTTTCCTGATGGCTGGGTTGGGGTTGGGTTTGTTTTGGTTTTTCTGGAGTTCCCCCCCCCCCGCCTTCCCCCCCTCCCCTTGGGCTGCAGAAGATGTTTCTTCAAGTGTATGGTCCAATGTCCTGTGCTCGCTGCCTTTTGCCCTCTGCTACCTCAACACACTTAGTTTATGCCTTTACAATTCCAATTTCCCCCTTTGCTTCTCCCCTACACACACACACACGCCCCCCCCGCCCAGGGCACCCACCTTTTCATTTATTCCCACGTGTTGGAGCATTTTATGAATAATTGCACCGGTGGAGCTTTTATTGATTTTTAAAATAGATAAAGAGACACCTCTGTATTTATCCAGAGATATTCCTTTCCCCTCCCCCCAAAAAACCACATCAATATGTTCACTTCCAGCCAGCTACAACTCTTCCTTGTTCTTTGAAAGTGGAAATATTTGAAAGCGAAGAGGCTTCTCCCTCTGCCTACCCCCCTCTCGCTCCCTCTCACACACGCACTCTCCTTCTCTATTTTTTTTTTTAATTCCCCCCGGTAGAAGGTGATGAATATTTGATCAAAGAAGCCAAAGCCCCCCCCCCCTTTCCCCTTGCAAGGAAAAAAAAAAAAAGGGGGGGGGGGGAGAAAAAGAAAAAAAGAAACCCAGAAAAAGACTAAAGTGCCCAAAACAAAGTACAGATATTTGCTCTCCGGCTCTGCTAGGCGGACTCGCTCAAACCCCCAGATCTTCCTGCGTATCTGGAGTTTTAGGGTCGGGCTCTCTAAGGTAATTTCATTTTATTGAGTAGGGTCCTGGAAGCTGTAATGCCTCCCCGGTCGTAAACAAGAATGACTTCGACTTACTAGGGTCTAATTCGTGCTTTTCTTCTTTGTGTTTGCTGGAAGCGATGGCTTCGGACTCCGGGGAAGGAATTGTCTGCGCTGCTCTGTCTCTCAGCTCCCCCGGAGCCGCGTACATGTAGTCCGCGTAGCCGCGGCCGTCGGCGGGGCCGCACTCCGGCCGCCGCCCGGGGAAGGCGTCGGGCTTCAGGCCGTAGGGGCGAGCACCGGGGGCGAAGGCCGGGAAGGAGACGGCCCCGGCGAGGGGCTCCAGCCAAGTCCGCATGTACCTGGGCTCTGCCCCCACGGGCGCCTGGGGGGCGTAGGGGTGGTAGCCCACGGAGGACTGGGAGTGCACGGGAGCCCAGGAGGTGGTAAAGACGGCCGGCTTGGGGGCGAAACTGCAGGACGGAAAGTCGGCACAGTCCGGGACTAATCCTGACGGTCGGGCAGCAGCCGGGTGGGAGGCAGTGCTGGGGAACCTGGAGGCCAAGAGCTCGTCGTTCTCGTGGCTTATCAAGGAGTCAACATAGTAGTTGCTTATGGGGCCAGAAGCCGACATGGTTCCCCCCTCTTTTACATTCATAAGATTATTGTATGAACTGTATGTGTACTTTTTATCTTCTCATAGAACAATCAGGGCAGGTAATTATTTTTTCAGCCTTTCCCAGTGTGCCATTGGCTGCCCGCCCTCACGTGATTGTATTTACCCAAAAATATAGCGTGGATCAATCCGCAGGTCTTTTTTTTTTTTCCTTTCCTCCTTCCTTTTTTTTTTTTTTTTTTTTTTTTTTTAATAACGCCACCCGGCTTTTCCTAAAACTGCTGGAAATGGGGCGGGGACGTGGAGGAGGGAGGCTCGGCCGGTCCTCAGCCGGGGGATGCTCTGCCCGCGGGCTGGGGGGGAGATTCGCCCTGGTGCTAAGGAAGGTGGAAGGTAATTGTGGAAGGTAGTCCAGGAACTATTTCTTGACGTAATTTGTCTCTGTCCTTTGCTTCTGCAGCTTCTAGCCTCTAATGGATACATTAAATGGGATAGCGGTGGGAAGGGGAGAGGGGAGAAGTGCGGTGAAGGTGGGCTCCCCACTTGGAGAAAGGAGCTGGGGGGGAAGGGGGGGAAGAAGCTTTTAGCCTAAAAGCCAAGGGGGCTTTTGTCATCTTTTGCAGCGCTGTCTCATCGTTAGGCTGCTCAGCAGCTGAGAAATCTGTGGGGCAGAGGCACATCTAGCCCTGCTTTAAGAAAAAAGTGTCTTCAGGAGGGAAAAAAAAAATATATGTAGTCTGAGGAGCAGCTTTGAAAACAGGAGGGGGAAATAATAATACCACATACACACACAGCCCCCCCCCCAAAAAAAAAAAAAAAAAAAAAAAAGGAAAAAAAGAAAAACTGAGCTTTTGCAGTGAAAGGCTGCATTATTCGGCAAGTAGTCGTGGATGTTTTTATGTCCTTCAATAAAATTTTTACGAGGATCACTTGATTGTTCATAAATGTGTCGTTCATTAAATAAAACCGTAGGACTGAGTTTCAGCTATATAGCTGAGGATGAGAGAGCTTTTGCGTATCAGGAGGAAGCAACAATGTGTGTTTGGCAAATTTTTTATTTTTTTTTCCTCCTTTTTTTTTTTTTTTTTTTTTTGTTAACGCCTGGAAACTTTTCTTTTTACACCAAATCGATTGAAGAAGTTGGAAGCGTTAAAAAAATCGGTGATAACCTGCCTGCATTTTGAGAGAATAACCTTTCCTTTGTAAGGAAAGACAGGTAGGTAAATAGCTCACGCCCATTGGAGTCTGAAATAAGGGAGTTAGGCGAGTCTTCTGGCAGAAAAAAAATAATATTAAAATTAAGGTACCTAACAAAAAATAACCTTTCGTGATTTTTTTAAGAAACAGAACCCCCCAAAAATATGGATTGTCTGGACTCTCCATCACCTCGGGTATTCTAGAGCTGGGGGGGACATGGAGGGAAACGGTCAAAATTTGCAAGAAGGGAAAGTGTGGGCTCAGAAAGCGGTGGGGGTCCCTCCATGGGAGAGGCAGGCAGGCAGGCAAGGGGGGTGGTCAGGGTGTCTCCAGTGATGCAGCATTCACCAGTGACAGGCGTTCTGTACAGTCTGGGCAAGTCCCACGGACGGACACAGCAGAAACCTTTTTTTTTTTTTTTTTTTTTTCTCCCCCTTCCCTCCTCAGTAAGTTGCATGGGAAATGCGAGCGGGAGGAGAAAAGACATTAAGGCAGATTGAGGAAGAACAGGCAAGAGGGAATGATACTGCCAGGAGACCTTCCCCCCCAGCCCCTCCAAACTTACCCCCTCAGCTGAGCCAGGATAAAATCCTGCACCTCAATCCACAGAGCTCCAGGAAAAAAAAAAATAAACGCACGAGGCTGCCCTCACTGCCAGTAGAAATTGGATTTCCCTCTCAAAAAATAGGGAAGGCTTTAAAATAAAAATATGACGGGAGGTGTTTGTCAAGGGACTCCAGATTTTCCAAATTCGAAAAGTCATCGACTCGCTCCCCCCACAGAATTTATTCCTCATTCCGTTTTAAGTTCCCTGCTTTATGTGAGCCCTTAAAGGGAAATATTCCTGCAGGAGTAGAATGTCTTCTTTGGCCTTTATCGAGACCAATTTATCTGTCAATCATCAGTCTCCAATGACGGTTATTTTTATGTTCGCGAGAAAAAAAAAAATCATCATTCTTTTATTTATTCCCATTTTAAAAATACTTACTCTGCAAGACTGCTAATAATAGTGGGCTGTGACATGTAGAGGAGAAAAAGCAGCTTGGCTTCTCTACTTTGGTGGAATATTTTAAAAGAGAATCCTTACAAAAGAAGGGTTGTTTGCAGATGTATA
This sequence comes from Falco naumanni, assembly GCF_017639655.2. Lineage (NCBI taxonomy): Eukaryota > Metazoa > Chordata > Aves > Falconiformes > Falconidae > Falco > Falco naumanni. The sequence goes on along the minus strand of NW_024427345.1, from coordinate 996,716 downwards.
TGCAGAAGGGGAGAGGGAGAAAGGGGGGAAAAAGAGGCAGAGAGAGAAGGAGGGAGAGGGAAAGGAAGGACTGAGCATGCAGAGGGACAGAAGCACTGAAAAGCAGAGTCAGTGGGGAGGTTTTCCAGAGGGGGAAAATTTTTTTTATAGTGTCAGAATGTACCACAGACGAAGCGCAAAACGAGCAGAAATTATCAAAGCCACGCAGTCGTAATAAGTAGCAGCAGTTTTTGTAACCTTAATGCAAGCAGGCAAGGTCACTAAATTAGTCGTGGATGGTGGATGTTGGTGTTACACAAAGGCAAACGTATCTGGCAAAGATTTCTTTTATTTGCACGGAAACCTGCAGCACACGGGATTACTCACTCACTCCCCACACTGTGGTGGGGTATTAAACACAAAATAAGATCGCGTTTGTCATACAAACCCCTCTCATTCAGGGGCTGCTGGTCTCAGAATTGCGCAGTACAAAGCAGAGATGGAGACACTTCACCTTAAAGCAAACTAAAGACACGGCTTAAGACTAAAGAGACGGCTTAAGACAACGTTTTCTCCACATTTAGCTGCAGAATCCCGTAACACGATGTGAACCCCCATAAAATATTGTCCTTTCACGCTTATCTCACATGAGACCATCCCCATGGATGAATGCAAAGTTATGTGGATAAAGTCCGCTCAGAGTGCAGGGCAAATAAAGCAGTATCCTGAAATATTCTTCTTTTCAGTAGCAGTGTCTCCAAGCAAATATCCAGACTGGATCTGAAACACGCCTTGTTATTGAATTCAGCAGCTACAAGGTTATTTCGCAGCTTTTCTGCACGCTCCAGCTAGACTCCTATGCCTCCACAAAAGCTTCGGTATTTGTTTAATGGGAGATTACCTCTTCTGAAATGATGGTGAGCTATCACATCCCTTCCAGGCAGACTAATATCTTTTCCTCTCACCTCCCCTTTTGAATCTGCAGGGGAAAGAAACTTAATTGCATTGAGCAAAACTAACACTAGCAATCCACCAGCTGTATGAGTTTTGTTTTTTTTCCGGCGGAGAAAAATTGAGTAATTTTTTTATATATATACATAAAAAAAAAAAAAAAAGACGAAGTCTACTCGCAGATTAGGAGGTTATAGGAAATCAAGCCTTTGTCTGAGCACTGTCCTGGCTAGTTGACTTCTGACACCTTTTCGGAGCTAAATGCTTCCCATGTTCGCCCTGCTCCCTGCAAATGCTGTGTGTGCTCAGCCCGAGCTGCATCCCTTCCCTGCCCTGTGCACGCAGCCAGGCTCTTTCCCCACTTCCAAATCTTTTGGTTTCGCTTTGAGAAATTCTCCCCTGATTGGAAGGTAGTGAGACAAAAAAATAACCCTAATAAAAAGAGAGAGAGAAGAGGGAGGAAAAAAAAAAAAAAAAAAAAAAAAAAGAAAAACCCCCCAACTATTGGGACAGCCTGCCTGCTGAGGTGACACTGCTTTCTTGGGGCGGGGGGTGCTCTTTAATTTTTTTTTTTTTTTTTTTTTTTTCAAAAAACGGTGGTAAGGAAGAGCCAGGCTGCGGTCACCAGTAATTGGGGAGGGGAGGGTGTATCTCCCCTTCCTTGCTGCAGCTCCAGGCCCGAGCAGCACCAGCAGCCTTCCTCCGGAGCGGGGCTGCGGCGCTGCTGCCCGCCGGGGCACCCCGAGACCGGAGCTCCCGGCGGGGGCAGCCCCGGAGCCACGTCCCGGCCGCCCCGGGGCCGGGGGGTGACCGGCACCGCGCCCCCCGCCAGCCAAGCAAACGGAGCGTGCTCGGGGAGGAGGGAGAAAAAAAAACCCAGCCGCATTCCCCGCTTTCCCTCGGTTCAATTAACACTGTCAAGTTCGGATTAAAAAAAGAAATCGGGGTTTTCTCGGCTCCTTCCCCCCCCACCGGCCACGCCGCACACCTCCAGCCCCGCTCCGGAGCGGCAGGCAAGGGCGGTGCTGCCGTCCCATCCCTCCAGGAACGAAACGAAAGTAACCCTCCAGCCAGCTCAACTCCCACTCCCCGCCTGCATTTCCAGCCTTAACCCGGAATAAAGTTCCCTTTCCCCCCCACTTCTTTGTCCTTTTCCATTCCCTTCCTCTTCTCTTGCCTGCCAAAGTTCTCTCTTTCTTTTGTTCCTTCTTCACCCCTCCTTTCCTTAAGGAAAAAAAAAAAAAAAGAAGAAGAAAAAGGGGGGAAAAATTGTACACAATAGATTGAATGACTCTCAAGCAGACTCTCTGAAGAGGCTGCGAAATATTTCCTGATCCCCCAGATGCCTCTGTTTATTCCAGGATTGTCTCTTAAAGTAAATAAATATGGGGAAAGATTAATTTCAGGCCAAATACCATCCGTGAATCTTGCAGCAGCGCGATCGCAGGCTATAGGCTTTGCCTTATCCACCCCCCCACCCCGCTACATTCTTTGGCTGCTTGAAAATCATATTTATTCAGGCTTCCTTAAAAGTTATCATACAGGAAAGCTCCCCAGGACAACAACTGACCGCTGAACGCACATCGCTTTGTATCAACGTGAAAACTTCAATCTGAGCCAACATGGGAATCACAGCTAAGGCAAAGAAAATCAGCATTCAGCTGAAAATGACACTGCAGGAGTTTTTTACCTGCTTAAGTGCTTCCCCCCCCCCCCCCCCCCCCCCCCCGTTTGTTGCTAAGAATTCCTGTCTCTCCAGTGTTGGAGGTACAGCTAATAGACAATAAATTCCGAGGTGCAATTAAAGCGAAGTACAATTTCTTTAAGTGTGTTATGGTCTCCTTTTCCAAAATTTCAGGTCTCCACCAGACGAAGCCTACTGCAGATGTTCACAAACCCCAGCAGCTCGGCTGCAGCAGCCGGGGAGGGTGCAAAATTAAAGCTCCTCTCCACGCTGCTCTCCAGGTTAGCTCGGTTTTGGGTGTGATATGAAATGCAGGTCAACAGAAGGGGAAATTTTTTTTCCCCCCAGAGAAGTAAATTAAAAGAAGAGCAAGAAAACAAGCCTGAACCCAGAAAGGCGAAGTGTATACTGCCTGAAGAAACATATTTCTATACTTCTGCCTTTACATTTATTATGTTTCTGTCAGACACCCTGTAATTAGCATAGATAACTATAGTTGCAAGCTCCAAGTTGTGTCTGCAAATTCTATTGTTTGGCTGCTCCAGTTGCACACTAGCGAGCTTGAAAGCGAGCACAAGGTGTTAGGAAGAGCCTGGTGCCCTCAAATAAGACAATAACCCCGAGAAATGGGGGGGGGGCGGGGGGGGGGGGGGCGGCGGGAGGAGGGCGGAGGGTGCTGCTTTAGGCGATGGATTCCAGCACAAGCTGCACCGCAACATCTCTGGCCTGGTGCAAAAGTCTCCTCCAGGAGATCAGCTCAGCCTTAAACCTGCTTCTATATACCACAAATATGGCTTAAAAGAAAGACTATTCAGGCAATACCCCGTCTTCTGTCTTAATCCGCACCCCCACCCCCACCATCAAGCGGTTAATTGTAAGGTCGTCTGCAGAGCCAATACCTATGTAAATACTCAGTGTCTGAGCCAGACACCTAAAGATAACAACCTTGAGCAGGGACATTTGCTACCATTTACACGATTCCCTCCACCAGCCCCAGTTTGTTTTCCAGCGCTGGAGCGGGCTCGTCTTGTAGGGAAGAGCTGAGCCTTTAGGGGACTTCCCCAAAACCCAGCCGAACAAATACCCACGAGTAGCCAGGAGAACTTTTATCGGGACACACACACAAAAAAACCCTTCCCCATAATATAGCACAGTTCTTCCCCTGCTGCAAAACTGGGAGAGTGTACCAACGCAACCTCATCTCCCCACAGCCTCCTACCCAACTTTTCCGCCCCACAGCTTTTGCATACACACGCACCCCCCCACCCCCCCAGATCATTCCTAGCAGCAAAGGATGAAGTTCATCCGTAGGCAATGCGTGCACACACAGCGAGACACGGGCAAAAGCCTCCAGGTTTTAAAATTACACCTGCTGGGAGAGGAGTATTATACAAACAGACGCAAGAAAAATTATGCAATCCAGCGTATCATAATATCGCTAATATTTTACTCTGATAACAGCATCAGAAAGTGCATGAACATGAGCAACAAAGCAGTACTACGCGAAGAAAGATGAAGGCGAACAGCATGGTGTCTTTTTGACTACCCATGTTTTTACATAAAAAACAGGCACATCTATACAAAAATAGCTGAAGTAATAAATTCCCACCGTCCTTCTTCCTGATCTAATATCATAATTAAAAAACAGTAGGGGAGATTTTAACTTTTATTGCATTTCTGGAACTGGGTTGCTAAACATATATTAACTTTAGACTCTTCTCTTTCTCTCCAGGGGGGTGGTCTCTTAGAAATAAAATCAATCTTAATATATACATAATAGATATTGTTTTGTCTTGTACATGCTGTTAGAAGAAAGGGAAAGAAATCTGCAGATAGTTAATACAGAGAAAGCAAACTCATCATACATGTAATGAATCCTTTAAATCATTCAATTATCACAGCACTAATATCAAATAATTATGGTTAAATGTACCAGTAATCAACCTTGTCCCTGTTGAAATATTAATTTACAGTATCGTAAATGAGTTTCTTCCTTCTTTTTTTTTTCTTTCTTCTTCCTTTACCCTTTTTTTAAACTCGCTTACAACATTTTTTTCCCCAGCCTGGTGTATTCAACCTAGAAGTGTGATGAAAATAGCCGAACTCCACACAACATTGCTCTGAACCAAATCAACAACTATTTCGTCTTTTCCAGACTTAAAATACAGCATCTTTAACACAGCAGAGAACACAAAGCGATACGTTTTCAAAACGATGCTTAAAAACACACATTAATTCATCGCACGTGATTTTATTCTCCTCTGGGTTATAACGTTCAGACCAAGCGCCTGTCCTATGGAGCAGGGACACCGCTATTTTTGCAATCGAAATATACTCCTTGGACAGAAACTTTGCCCCGAGGCTCACAAGTAAGAAGTCAAAGGAGGGGAAAATCCTGAAATATCACAATCCACCAACAAAAAAACCTAAACCCTAAAATACACCATTTGCGCCAGATGTGAACCCGCCTTGGGAAAAACCTGCTAGCCTGCCGTTTTGCTTACCCAGAAAAGTCCAAATATTCAGAGTTTAAGACTTTATTTCTCCACGTCAACCTGTGCCTTTCCAACATAAGCCCAAACCACGGGATTCGGGTTTGGGTTTTTTTTTTTAAGATGCCACAACACACAAATGTCTGCAGAAGCGCCGCTAACCCTCAGCAGATTCTCCTCTCTCTATGCCTTATTTTGCTCTCCGCATATTTACTTCTCCTGCTTGCCACGTTACAAACATCACTAAT